>NW_020955520.1:188144-190403 GCF_003031625.1 Empidonax traillii
ATGGAGGTGAAACTTTTGCCATAGTTTTGTGCCTCACCTATGAAAGTCTCCTGTCACTAGTAAGAAAAGGTAGAGTAGTGGAGACTAAATTTGAGCCCTTTAGCTTCAGGCAAACTGTGGCTTCGCTTATTTTCTTGTTGAACTCTTTTCAATAGGTGAATATTTCTGCTCCCATTCCTCCTCTCAAAAATTTTTTTATGGCATTGCAACCTAGGAGAGGGAATCAAAAACAGTTAGCAACCTGCTGAGCCACTTGGATCCTCACAGGTCCATGGGACCAGATGGGATCTGTCCTAGGGTAATGAGGGAGCTGGCGGAAGAGCTCACCAAGTCGCTCTCCATCATTTACCAACAGTCCTGGATCACCAGGGAGGTTCCAGATGACTGGAAGTTGGCGAATGTCATACCAATCTACAAAAAGGGCTGCAAGGAGGACCCGGGAAACTACAGGCCTGTCAGCCTGACCTCAGTGCCTGGCAAGGTCATGGAGCAGATCATCCTGTGTGCAATCACACAGCACCTACAGGATGGACAAGGGATCAGACCCAGCCAACATGGGTTTAGGAAGGGCAGGTCCTGTCTGACCAACGTGATCTCCTTTTATGATCAGGTGACCCACCTGGTGGATGAGGGAAAGGCTGTGGATGTGGTCTATCTGGACTTCAGCAAAGTCTTTGACACTGTCTCCCATAATATACTCCTGGAAAAGGTGGTAGCCCATGGCTTGGGCAGGGGCACTCTGTGCTGGGTTAAGAGCTGGCTGGAGGGCCGGGCCCAGAGAGTGCTGGTGAATGGGGCTGCATCCAGTTGGCGGCCGGTCACCAGTGGTGTTCCCCAGGGATCAGTGCTGGGACTGTTTAATACCTTTATTGATGACCTGGATGAGGGTATTGAGTATACCATTAGCAAATTTGCAGATTACACCAAGTTGAGGGGGAGTGTTGATCTGCTGGAAGGCAGGAGGGCTCTTCAGAGGGACCTGGACAAGCTGGAGAGATGGCCTGATTCTAGCAGGATGAGGTTTAACAAGGCCAAGTGCCGGGTCCTGTACTTTGGCCACAACAACCCCCTGCAGTGCTACAAGCTGGGCACAGAGTGGCTGGAGAGCAGCCAGACAGAAAGGGACCTGGGGGTGCTGATTGACAGGAGGCTGAACATGAGCCAGCAGTGTGCCCAGGTGGCCAAGAAGGCCAATGGCATCCTGGCCTGCATCAAGAACAGTGTGGCCAGCAGGAGCAGGGAAGTGATCCTTCCCCTGTACTCAGTGCTGGTGAGGCCACACCTGGAGTGCTGTGTCCCGCTCTGGGCCCCTCAGTTCAGGAAGGACATTGAGGTGCTGGAGCAGGTCCAGAGAAGAGCAACCAGGCTGGTAAAGGGACTCAAGCACAGACCATATGAGGAGAGGCTGAGGGAGCTGGGGCTGTTTATCCTGGAGAAGAGGAGGCTCAGGGGTGACCTCATCACTCTCTACAGCTCCCTGAGAGGAGGTTGTAGCCAGGTGGGGGTCGGTCTCTTCTCCCAGGCAATCAGCAGTAGGACAAGAGGGCACAGTCTTAAGCTCTGCCAGGGGAGGTTTAGGTTGGATATTAGGGAGATATTTTTTACAGAGAGAGTAATCAGGCATTGGAATGGGCTGCCCAGGGAGGTGGTGGATTCACCATCCCTGGAGGTTTTTAAGATGAGACTGGATGTGACTCTTAGCGCCATGGTCTAGTAACCATGGCAGTGTTGGATCAAGGGTTGGACTTGATGATCTCAGAGGTCTTTTCCAACCTGGTTGATTCTAGATTCTAAAAGCCAGCAGTTCTTTCTCCATGTGGTTTAATATTCTTCCTTCTGACAATAATTTTATTTTTTAAAAAGGCTACAAAAATTAATTGTAATTACTTCTAATTTGAATTAGCATGCTGTGGAGCCCTTTCTGTCTTTAGAACGTTATAAGTGCTTACTGTGAAAAGCCATCATTACAATAAAGGACAAAGCCTTATTTTCAACTCTGTAGAGTCATAACTGAGGGAAGAAGATACACAACAGACGATCAGTAGAGGATAATTCTTATTGGAGACATTTGAAAAACACAGTTCATTTAAAGTTCATTTAAATGCTTAATTGCAGACTTCCCAGCTTGAAAGAGCAAATTGAGTGTTTGTTTTCAAATAGACACATAGTGGTTAGGAAGATGCATTAAGTTGGTATCACAGGGCAATTTAATTTGTAAAATTTATGTCATGCTAGATGGAGTATATGACCTAACTTTCA
>NW_020955520.1:190688-379628 GCF_003031625.1 Empidonax traillii
GTTCATTTAAAGTTCATTTAAATGCTTAATTGCAGACTTCCCAGCTTGAAAGAGCAAATTGAGTGTTTGTTTTCAAATAGACACATAGTGGTTAGGAAGATGCATTAAGTTGGTATCACAGGGCAATTTAATTTGTAAAATTTATGTCATGCTAGATGGAGTATATGACCTAACTTTCAGTGATCCAGAGGGAAGGTGATTCCTACTCATTATATATGTTTTTTTACCATCTAAAGCTTTATAGAGTTACAGATTTTTACCTTTTCCTTTCTTTCATGACAGGAGACTATAAATTCATGCAGGCTACTTCTGTATTTAAGAAGTTTTAGATTAAATATTTAACTAAGTACTAGTTACTGAGCAGTAAGAAACACATAAAAACACTACAGATTTTAATGTGTGCCAAATGTGGCATATGGTATGCAATTAAATAAAATAGTTGCTTAACATTTACAGTTTTGAGGACACTTAAAATTTTATTACTCTACAGATATTTTTTTTACTTTGTGGGGGGGAGAGAATTCAAATCAAGCTTTCAACTAACCATCTACTTTGCTAGAATGCTTCGTGTTCCCTTTGAACTGGGAAAAAAATCAGGTGATACCTATATTTATCATCCAATCTTTCAGATATTGAAATTACGGAAGGAATGGAGAAACAAGGGACCAACTATGCTTTAGTTAAAAGAGACGGGATGGAGAAGGTGAATTTCTAGCCTCACTGTCCATGGCTATGCTAGTTTGTGCTGCTGGTTGCCAGAAGAGTTCTTGGCCAGTTAGTCCTCTACTCCTGTGCAGGGCTCAGGAGGGGGAATGAAGATAGTCCCAGTAGGCAATTACAATGCAGTAGGGCAGAGAAAAGTCCCAAGCGTTTTTTATTTACTAGTACAGTCAAAGCTATTGAAGTAAATGATTAAATTCCCACTAAAGTCAGGGTAGCCAGGATTTTACCCAGAACTTTTTGTTGCTAAGGAGCAAATCTACGCAAAAGAGCTCACTGGTCTTCATAAATTAACACTTCTTTGGCTGCTCTGTGTAAACTACAGTTTCATTGTATCTACTTCCTTACAAGCCACAGAAAGACATTCGAAATTGCTGCTTTATTTACTGTCTCAGAACTTGTGAAACCTCAGTGAAAAAAAATTCACTGTTTTAAGCCCTAAAAAAGCATGGTGAATGGTTGTTTGGTTTTAAGTTTTCTTCTATTTTGCTTTGTTTTTAAAGGAAGTGCTGTATCTTAAAACAGAATTATTTTTAATGACATATCAGTAATCATATTTTGAAATGCTTGTCAGCTTTTTAAAATGTGCTATTGAAACCTATTAAGCTGTCAAAAGTATGATGAATATGTTAACAAGTAACATGATCTTGCTGTAAATCACTATTTCAGAGTAAGAGATCTCAAAGCCAGAAGAGGGAAGAAAAACAATTGTTTGCAAACGTTTTGCTCTGACATTTTGTGCTCTCTGCCTCCACAGTGCACTGCATCTTGCTGCTCTTAGAGGCATTTAAATGCTTTACAGACAGCGTAATCTGACCAAGGAAGCTGGACACAGAAGCAAGTGGGGATGGGAAGAACAGAGAAAGTACATCCAAGGTAGCACTTGTGGTTTTCCGGCAATTTCAACCAAGAGTCAACATTTTCTATAGGAAGCAGTGTGGTTCAAAAAACGAGTCACTCAATCGAAAACCAGTGTGCTCTTAATAGTTTTGACTGAAGATTTTCAGTAAACCCTGAAATTAAGTTAAGTGATACCAGGAAAGATGAACTTGTGTCAAGATTAAAGCTTTTGTCTTCAAACATCCAGAGATACTTACTGCTGGAAGGGACACAGGAGTGTATTCTGTGATTACAGAGAGAACAACAAGTGAATATTTGTTTAAATATTCTAAAGTTTAGTTTCGCTAGGAGAGTAATTGCTTGTCAGATATATAGAATTCAGGGTCATAACTTACCTAGGATATTTGTATTGATCAAATGACCTATCTTCACAACTGACATCTGGAATAGTTTTCAAACCATTTGATGTAACCATTTTCTAAAGAAAACTGGCTGAATAAAATAATTATTCAATCAATTGAAATCAGGGTTTATTAGTAACATCTGACTCTTGTATTTCTGGCTTAGCTGAAAGCAATTCTGTGATCCCTGCTACCTAATGATTTTCAGTGGATGACATAAACACAAAACACATATTATTTGTAAACAGCATGACCTCTGCTGTTTTGAATATGTAAATAGGAAGTTTTATAGGGACAAAGCACTGTTGGCAATTATGGCAGCACCTAGACTGAGTGGGTCATGGCATGGACAAAGGCTTGGCTGGGACAAGGGTGGTAGTCACTGGAGAGTCCTTCTAGCCAGAATCTCTGGATTTTAGTTTCTGTCATTTATTACTCCTACTGTCTAAAAGACTTCATGTAATCTATTTCAAAAGATAGAAAAATAATAATGCTGAATTACTTTGTGTGAAAAGTCTTCAAATTATTGCTAGAGATTTCCTCATATGGACCTCCCAGAGATACATGGAAATTACAGACACTACCAGTTTCTTCCTCTAGCCAGCCTATTCATCACGTACTCAGCCAAGTACATCAGGGCAATTTGGGGTCTTGGCTACATAAAGGATAATGGAGTTGGATGCTTCATAAAAATGAGTCATTTTTTCCCCCAGCTGACTATGTGACTGTCTCAGAGAGCCCTGATCCTGGTCACTTAACTCTGCAAAGTATTTTGAGTGCTTGAATGCCTATTTACCTTTCAAACACTGGGCCAATATCATGAAACCAGATGGAAATTCTTTGAAAATTGAGTACAGGATGGAGTTACTCCAAAGCCAGTGCCCAATGAAATATGAGTTTAGGAAAAAAAAAGAGAACCAATTGAATTACATTTTTCCTAATTTGACATGCCTCACAAAATTAATTCAATATTTCATCTCATCATCATAAACATATTTTTTATATTTTCTAACTTTTATATATTTTAAACAAGCAACTAGCTTGTCAACCCACTAGTAAAATACCCCAACATTTTACATTGTCTACTGCTTCATACATAAAGTTAGTTAGTTCTCCATGCTTGCTCCATTATCAAGACATAACATACGATGTTCTCCTTGGAAGAAAATAAGTGTGTTAATCTTAGTGTATCTTTTCCTTACTTTATAATGGTTTATATTGTTTGATCAACCTGTATTTCTCAAAACCTTTTAATGAGGGCATGTTTAACTGGCATAATTTACTAAATAAGCAATTCACTAACGTTATGCAATTATGTACACACACCTATTTTTTCTTCTGATACTTCTTACAGCATTTTTATGGTATTAAATTGTAGAAAAGTATCAGCTATGGCATTAGGTAAATCTCTCTTCTGGTTTTCATTTAGGGTGCTGTATTCTTTTCTGTGCTTCTCATATAAACCAAAGATAGCTGAAATATGAGATATGTGTTTGTTGATGTCTGTATTTTAAACCTAGTGCTAAATGAAATCACTAGTTTAATAGCTATTCCAGTAGATGCATTATCAGGCAAAAATCCCCAAACTTTTCTATTAGTAATAGACACGTCTGTCTCTGAGGTCTATCAGAACACATGAGCAAGTGCTTGTTTTTATGCACTGAAGACAGCAAAACAAGAAGTAAGCCTAAAACGTATCTCATTGAAGCACTAAGCTCCTTCTACCTGATGAAGTTTGAAATGTGAACTTCAGGTATGGGCAACAGGCATTATGGACCATATGAGGTGATTATCTTTATATATGTTGGTACAATTCTCACATTACTGCTGTATGTAGGAAAGATAAGAGGTATAATGCCCAACTGTGCTAAGAAAAGTGGATGAATAGAAAAAACACATCACTAACTAATGTATTAAATCAGTGCTGCCATTCTTTAATCCCGTTCAGTGCTGAACTCTAGGTATTCCAAACTGATTTTTGCAGGAGCTAATACAGACCTTTAGCCTACTTGCTCTGCAGCTGTTCTTTGTGAATATATTCTTCCTTATTCACTTAAGTAATACATTTCCCAGATCATCTTGCAGCTTTATCAGATCATTGGTTCTTGCCACTGGAGTGCATCTGTGGCCATCTCCAGTGGACCTTCCTACGCTTCTGAAGTAGATATATAACATGTACTGATGATGTGTGTCTGAAGCCTGCAACTTTCTTGTGACTTTTGGCAACAGTACTAGTGTTCAAACGTTATAAATCTGTGTGCTAGACTTTACAGAACTGAACATTCAAAAATGATCACAGCAATATGGGCCGATTTCAGCTATGGTTTTGATTAAAAGTTTGATAGAAACCTCAGAAAAATGACAACATGCTTCCATAGATAAGCTCTGCAACATTTATATTCCACTTCACTGCACTGGGTTGATTCAGAGTGTATTTGCTTTTCCTGGCCACAGTTTAAGTGCTCAATAAAGTAACATTCTGATATTAAGTGCTGACTCTTTTTCCTTAGATTAATGGGATTTGGTTGTCTAGAGAGATGAAGCCTTTTGAAGAGAACAGAATATAGCAAGCTGAGTAACATCACAGATACTGGGCTTTTGCCCTTTTATGGTGTAAAGAATGCCAAAAAAAGAAAGCACTTTCCAGATCAGTGGCCTAAGATTATTTCATTCTTTTTGCAATATCTTATGAGCCTTCAGGAAAAATTACAGCATTTTTCCTAATGAAGATGGTTAAACGTGCCTTTCATAAATGCCCATGAATTAGACTTGACACTGTAACTGGACCCAAAAGTGAAAATGAAAGGCTAGCTTGGAGTGTTCTGTGACGACAAAAAGCTGCACAAATTCAATTTTTCTTAACCTGTCATTTAGCAAATTTTGTGATTTCTAAATGATTAAATATTTTTTGTATTCATTCTGTGCTGTTTAATTGATCACATATTGCTAATGAACTATGAATCAAATGTTCGAGACCTAGCTATATACCTGTATCACCACTGTAGCAGGATTCTGAGCAGTACAATGCATATTAAATAGCTTGAGAGCAGACTTAACTACCCAATTGCTATTCACTGCCATTATGTGACTATCTTAGTGTGAACTGAACATATTAGAAATGCTGGAACAGCAACACTATACCCAAGGGCTCATTGCTGCATACTCCTTGCATATTTATTTATCATTTACCCACCTGAAACCATGATAGAGTCAATACTTTCATTGCACAAGTCAGCCAGAGACAGCCAGAGATTGACCATTATTAACCATTATGCTTTTCTTTTTTTCTTTACCAAGAGGAATTGCACATAAATATAAAACAGACACTAGTTGCAAGAGTACTGACTCCATTTTCAGAAAAGCTCTCAATAAGGAAAAATATATCATGGCAATACTGTTTGATCTACATTTTAAGCATAGGCTTGAGGATATAGTCAGTGTAAACATAACTATTGTGCAGGAATGTTCCCAGAAATGAAACTGTAGGTCATATCTTATTCCCTCTCTCAATATTCTGGTCAAATACTGGATATTTCTGGAAGACAGAATATATGCACAACAAATACCTTCCAAAAGGCTACAAGAACTAAGGACAAATATTTCAGGTCCATATCATACCTGAAAAACGAAAACATTAGTAAGAAAATACCTGCAACTTTTGCATGAGATACACCATTAGGAAGCCCTAACTGTCCACCCACTCCCAGAGGACCAAAGAGTCACAGTTTGACACTAAAGAAGTGTGTAAGGACATCCTACAGAGAAACCAGCACACATTACATCCTGTATCATTTCCAGCTTGGTTTCAGCAGAAGAAGCATTTGCAACCCGCTATATATACCATACAGTGTGGTAGGTGCTTGGTAAGCATAGCCCACCTCTCACAGTCCAAACTTGAAAAAATGACCTCTCCTTCTTCAACCTTGGCTTCCTACCTCATCCTGACATCCATCCTAGCCTTCTCTGAAATAAGAAAAATACATCTCTTCCAGTTTCACATTGCAGTCTTCTTATGTCCCAAGGATTTGGAACTGACAGTCTGTCTCACTGAATTAAGTAGCAAAATTTCCTATTATTTCAATAAAGCCAAAACTTTTCTCCTTGGGTAGATGCTCAATTGCATATAAGTCTCTACTCACCTCAAAGTAACCACTCTCCCAGCTAGGGATCTTTCCTGACATGTACTTCCAGCAAAGAAAAACTGTCATTTTTCCATTTCACCTGTGCCTGCTCAGTCTTGAATTGCAGCAGGGTGGCTACGGAAAGGCTAACTGCAATCACCCACCCACTTACTGTATTTCCAGAATTCAACACTAAGTTCACTCATTTGCAGAACATGATTCTTTCCACTCTCTTTTAGCTTTTCAACTGGAGTCTCAGTATCCAGAAATGGATAGTTTGGGCATGCTGATCGAGTTTGCAGCTCAGAGCAGACAAAGGGGTAAACTCCTATCTCATTTGCACCTAGTTCATGTGCTATCACCACTATCTAGCAGTTAGAAAAAGAAATCATATAAAAATGTTCACAAATGTGTAGCAGCAGCATTCCTGGTCACTGCAAATTGAATTTCCAAGACAGAAGAACCCTTCAGGCTGTGCATTGGTGTGGCTATGAGAGACTCCACAGGCTGGAGTGCACAGAGATTCCAGAGCAAACATCTGCATTTTTAGACATACAACAGCACTGCTTCAGCACTGGGACATATTATATGGCAATGAATTTTCTTCAGGGTGGTAGGAGGATCTCATTGACAGAAATCTGTAGCAAAAAATAGCCACATTTCTTTGTCTCCTTGCTTTATTGTGTCCTGGCAGCCAGGCTGTAAGGATGAAGAACTGAAATCTATGTTATCTAAGGGTGAAAGACATCCCACAAGAAAGGGCAGTGTTTCTCCTCTCTCTTTTGTCAACATAGTTACTTGTTTTAACTGTCCTTTCTCTTCATTCTCTTCTCTACCACTGCAAACTGAAGGAAGGAGATGCTTGTTCAGCCCTCGGACCCTTGCCATACTGTTTCCCTGCATAATTTGTTTGGATTTGCCCACTACATGTATTTATGCTGTTTGGGGGCCAACAAATTTGATCCTCAGCAGACATCACATTTGCCAGGTTACCTTTTCCCTGGGAGTTTGACTGCATCAAATACAGGCCTACTGAAGTGTACTCTATCCATACAAAAGGGATCGGTGTTCTGCAAATCAAAGCTCGAACCGTTCAGCTCTAGGTCCTTTTGGCACAGTGTCTCTCACAGAAGATACAGTCACTAAGTCCATTGTCCATCTTCGCACAACACTTCCACATGGAGCTCATCCCAAAATGATTTTTATATGGTAACTCATTTATCACTCTACAGGGAAAAATACACCAGTCCCAAAAGAAGACATTCACATGGATTCTGGTATAGAACTTACATATATTTTAGGGGCCATCAAAAAGAGAAATTTGATGTCCTGGTATTTCTGAAAGCTGTCCTGTGAACAGCATGGAGTGATCTTGGAAAGAAATTTTTCAGAGCCCAGGCATAATGATGTGAGTCTCAACGATGGCAAATACTTGGGCTCAAATTCTCCAAGGCCTAACATGTCATATTTCCATCTGAATGACATGATACTTGTGTGTTTGTGTTTCAAATCCCCTAATCAAATCTCATTATGTTTGTCTGGGTCATATCATAACATTTTGGTCTACAGCAAACACACTTCTCTGCAACAGTAAATTTACTTCAGACACATTTTTGGGGCCCCAGACTGGCCAAAGAATTGCTCTACAGTTACAGCAAATGGGGTTGTACCTGTATTTGCTTCTGTGGAAAGGCTTAACAAGGTACATTGAAAATATTATTGGAGAATGTGGGCTGTAATGATTTTTACCTGGTGGGGAGTTATTCATCTGAATGTTGTTTTATCATTTCAAATGTTACTTGTGGGAAGGGAATGTCACAGCTCTCCAAGAGCTACATTATGTCAGCTGCCATGCTCTATAAACAGATTACACACACCTTGTATAAACAAACTGTGGTTAGCTAATTATCCTGAACAAAAAATACACAGAGAAGAAAATTCATTTCAAAATGATTAATTACATAAACTTTAGTTTCAGCAACATATTTCCTATATCCCCATGTGTAGCTGCAGCTTAATAAAACTCCCTATAAGATTACCTCCATTTAGCTGGTTTCACAAGTTCAGACTGTTGAACAGAATCATACCGTGTTGTGAATTCAGTGCTAAACACATTGCAAACTATGACCTAACTTGGCAGAGAGGATGTATATACTGTAAATAGATACTATGACAGGTGTATCAGCCAATGCCAACAATCAACTTTTAAAAAATATATAGTATCAAATGGCTACAACCATAAATAATCTGGAAAAACTGTGCATGGCTTATTAAAATATTCAGGAAAAATATTTTATTCAGACAGTCATTTCTCATTACTCATCAGGTAACATATTAGAAATAACATGCTAATCAGGTCAGTGCATTTTACTCCTTTTTTTTGAAGAAGTTATTTATAGTGCATAGTAATAGACTTTTGCAGGAGAAAAACAAATACTTTAGAGCACTATTACTTTTTGTCAAATAAGAGAGTTCAATAAAAAAACCATACCTATCTCTTCTTTTTATGAAAATCTTAAGTTTGCAAAATCTGTTTTGACAGCATGAAGGTTGAAGCAAATATGACACAAAAGATATCCAAGAAAGACAGTAGAATTTTCTCTGAAACTGGATTCAAAGCATGACTGACTGGACAGCATAACACTTCCGTGTTTGGAAAGACCAAGATTCTCAAAGGAAGAGATGAAGAGATTAACTAGCAAAGTTAATGATTTTAAATACATACTTCCCAATGCTAACATACAGCATTAAATACAGCAAACAACTTAACTGATGTTGATATAACCTATGAATGGTTCCCATATGTGGTTCCTGATTATGTGTATACCGGGTAGTATATTTATTCCAGTGGTAAATAAAATCTTAATTCAGCAACCCAGTGGTTTACCAATAGGGCATGTGTGGATATCCAGCTTTTAAGAAAAACATTCTTAGTGGTATTCATAGCCACATTACAAAACACTGCAGACAGAAAGTCCCTCATGAATTTCCATTGGAATTTCAGCCTAATATAGAACCAAAGGGATATAATAAGGATTTGATTTTGTGACGTCTAAGGCAAAGCACTAGTTATGAACTGCTGGAAGTTTCACAAATAAGTACGGAAATGACATCTTCAGTATATTCCTCAATATGTGAACAGTACATGCTGGCAGACAATCTACAAATTTAGTGTAATGTCATGTGTTAAAGTTAATTGTAGCAAGAAAAATGTCAACATGGTGCAGTGAGATCGCTTTTTATTCCAGTTATAGTTACTAAACAATGCTCCAGTCCTAATTCTACATCAACTCTCATGAAAGCATTATGCAGGAGAACTGAAGCACTAAATATAATTATGAAATAGTGGAGATGTTCTCAATTCTAAAAGTTTGTTTCATACTCTTATACATTAAAGTATTTACAAATACATAAGAAAACATGGGAAAACTAAAACAGAACCTTTCCTTTGACTGACAAAGTCATACTTAGTTCAGAAAGCCTCTTGAAAAAGAAGAGAAACTCAGAAAATTCATTGCAAAAGAATTTAAGATTGTAATGATTAAGAGAAGTCAAATTTTAGTCTAGGCCATGTAGCCGTAAGTTTGTATCCTTGTTCAAGTGCATTCAAGAAACTGTGAAATTAAAGACTATAACATACTATTTTCAATTAAAAGGTTCTGTCCAATTGACTGAGCAGAGTAGTTCATTGTCCAGGACTGATTTGAAAATAGGATTCTCTTTGAAAGACTTCTGCTTGCTGCAGAAGTTGAAAGAAACTCAAGGTGTGGTAAATTGTGTCCTCTGAGAAACTGGATTCAAACTGTCCCAAAGCTCCTCGGTGTTACTGAGCAAAGCGTGTTACTCACATTCACCATGGCTGTTCCTTTGGTGGAAGATGCTTATCACTTTGTGTTCAAGTCTGGGTCCAAAATGAATGGGACACTTTTAAAAAAATCCACCTTAGTATTTTAAAAGTTGCATTCATATTTTCTAGAAAATCTTAATAATATGAATTCTTTGTCTCATAGAAATGGCAAAAAAATAAATTAAGCGTTTTAAAAAGAAAGGTCTAAGTGATGAGTCTTACAGAAAACTCTATTAAATGAGTAATGTGGGTTTTATAGCAAGGCAGTACACAGCAATGCTACACGAAACACAAATGGAAGAAAAGATTAAGCAGTTGGTCATTGAGTAAGTACTCTCTGCACTGGATGAGGCAGGGATGTTGCAGGAAAGAAGCATGTGATCACAGAAGGTACAGGTAATCTAAAAGCTAATCACTGAAAGATTAAATTAATTTTGGAAAACAAACAAACTGCAGCCTTTATTTTGGTGTTTTTTATTTTACAGCTGCATGAGTTTGCACCCAAAAGCAGTTTTGTGTATGCAATTTACCCATTTAGGGTGGGAGAGGGACTGTTAAATCTACAAAAGAAAAAACAAATCTTTCCTGTGAATTCTTAAGAAGCATGTTATCAAGGTAAGAATTCTTCAGCCAACAGCATGAACTGTCTGAGCTGCATGTGGTAACAGTAGTGGGTTGTCAATTGTTAAGTAAACCAGACAAAGGGGACAAAACCTGATGTTTTGTCAAGAAGTGGCTGAGGTGTCTTGCTGTCAGCAGAGGAACAGGGAGAGTGAGGTACTTCCCAGCCCCTTGATAAGTCCCTTAGAGGAGATAAGACTTTTTTCCTGCTCTTCCTAAACCTGCCTTGTCTTTTATTACTTGTTCCATATTCTTCAAATGGATTTCCGTTTAATTTCTACCAGATATGCAGTCTCCCATCTCATCCAAGGTCTTCAATAGCTGCTCAAGTGGCTTCCCAACAGAGAAGATGCAAACACACAGTAAAGTGATAGCTTCAGATCTTGTCACTTAGTCCGTAGCAGTTTATACAATAAAGCAAGTTTTGGGTCCGACCCCAGATGTAATGGAGATCCCAGTTTCTCCTTTTCCTTCCCCCTGGTTATGGACCCTGCAATAACTCCAGGCAGCAGTCACAAGGCTCCCATAGGACAGTTACTCTCATCAATCGTTCCCCAGACTCTTTCTGCAAGGTTAACATGATGTGTGTAGAATTGAAAGGTGAAGCAACCTGCTGTCTCAGTGGAGAGGTTTAAAAGATTTTCAACGTTTACTCCAACAAGATGGAGAATATTGTGCCCTGCTCCTCTTGGGCAAAAGAAAGGCAGAGAGGTGAAGTTCTGCTGTGGAAGCTTTTGAACTCAGGCATGCCTGAGTCCCAAACACACTCCTTCTCACCCCACTGTGCTTCTGCTTTTCATTTAGAGCGTTTTTTTGTGCAGGGAGTGGGGGTTTCAACTAAACCGTTTCATGAGGCTCTGATTATGCATTATCAGGCCAAGCCAAGCTGCCAGCTGCACCATGTAGCATATCACTCCTTTCTGGAATAAAGGCAAGAAAAGGCTTGAATTGGCTTTCTGTGAAATATGGATACTACTTTGTGTTATGACAGCATGTTGGTCTTGCCCTGCAACCTTTTCTCACCTAGCTACTACATATACACACAGTGATAAATTTAAATTTACTAGATTTTATTCATTCATGTTTTTTAAGTTTAGAGTAGACCAATTTAATCAATGAATATGATCTCCTGCATAACAGGCCATACTAAGTCCTGCATCTAATCAGGATACAATGCTCACATTTCTAAATGCATGCTTCTCTTCTCCAGCTGTTAAATTTCTACTATAGACATTTAATGTGACTTGCAATGTTATCCAGAAGTTGCTTAAGGGTTAAACTACAACGTTTTCTTCTCCATAAAAAAACAAGGAAATCTCTAAGCAACTGACAAAAATCTTCTTAGGAATTGTTATGTTCAGCAGCAACAGCTGAAAGCATTTAGTTTATGAGCCAGTATTCATCTTCAAAGACTCCATTCTGCCCAGAAAAGAAAGAACAAGAGATCAATTAAGATCTCGTCCAGTGTGCTAGCAACAGTGGGAAACATACCTCACACAAGTCATAGAATCTTGGAATATGTCCTAAAAAAACCAAAGTCTGATTTTCACTTTCTTACCTTTCATAGAGTGTACAGATGCTGCTTCAGAGAGAGATGACCAATTTGGGGAAATGTGAACAAAGAGAACTTTAGGGAGCTCAGTTCTGGAAAAGGAAATCATAAGCAAGGTACCGAGTTTGACATTATTTAACACACATTATCCAGGTAATAGATGACATGTCTTTTTATTTAGTGTGATGTCATTCCCATGTAAAATCTGTAGCGTATGGAAGCAGGAAAGCTGCATGTCGTACATTTCCCTATTTAATCCTCAAAGCAACTCCATCAAACTGTCAGTTTTATATTAAACATGGAATTAATTATAAGATTATGAGATTTCATAGCAAGGGTTATGAAACTACTGTTTATTCATCTGAAAATGCTTAATTAGATTTATTTATGACAGCTTTTCATATTTTGTTTAGAATAGTCTGCAACATTCCTTGAAGAAATACAGCTCCCTTAGACACAGACCTAAGCATAAGTCTGGGAACTTGCTTGAATTTTCCTGAAGATGAAAGTTTCTCAGATCTCAGGCCAGCTTGGCTCTCTCCAAAGGTACACAAGAAGACTCTGACACTGGTGAGAGTTTTCACTAACTTCTAAAAAGAGAAGTTGGTGTAAGCTTCTTACTAATTTTAATGGTAGTCAGGAGCTGGTTTTCTGCATGAAGAATAAAAGGAACAACCTTTCATTTCACTAGTTTCCTATGTCAACTTCAGAACATTTGCAAAGGTGAATTGTATTTTGGGGGGGTCCTTTTTACGACCACTGTAAATTCTCTGTTCCAAGGTCTTGAGACCAAAAGGTCTGACGTAAGAAAACATATAGCTTGTAAGAGCAGTCCTTATAAATCTCAACTGCACACAAAAGAGCAAAGAAAATAAAGCGACAGAGAACAGACTTTAGGACCAGGGGAAAAAAAAGAAAGTTTATTTAGAGGAGACTCACTACCAGACTGGTTTGACTTGAATGACGTTTGTAATCTGTAAAGAGGCTGTGTTATGTGAGGTGAATGCGGAATAATATTCCTCAAGGGGAAGAGAACACATCGCAGAACTTTCTCGTGACTCCAGAGATATCAGTTACTGTGGAGTAAGACTTTCACACTTTTGCACTTGTAATTCAGTGCTGTAAGTGCCTACAATGAGTAAAGGTGAACAGACCAGTAGAACAGAATTCATTAACGTGCATGTCAGGCAAATTTTTCTTGTTTGCAGATCATTTTTAAGTACTAAATAAGTGAAAATTTGCTCGCTCTGGTTCTGTGGAAAGCACTCACATGCTTTTGCTTGACAAGGCTAGGAAAAAAGAGGGAAAAGTGGCTGAACAAGACTCTTTTTCAACCTTAGTATGCTCAGTGAGTTTCCTCACCTCAAAATATAGTGCCAGCTACCACAATAATCTCATTTCAATTTCAGCCTTTGATTTTGCTTTTATGGCAACAATTCAGACAAAACATAGTTAATAAGCAGCACAAATGTTTCCATACCATTTTCAGTTATGTTCTTCAATAGACCTCAGGAGAGAGATACCTACAGGTCTATAGTGGAAAAGATTTTTATAATATTCTTTGCAGTTGTCACACTGCAAGCCAGATCTTTTGCAGTAATTCAGACAAACTGGAAAGCAACATCTCGCCATATCCTCTTATGGAATAAAGTTACTAGCTCATTTTGAAGGAAAAAATTATATAATTGAGCAAAGGATATAACTACATTGGTAAGCAGAAATTTAACTCCAGAGCCACTGATTTTGCAAGTGGACTAAGAGCTAAGTTTGGTCTGAGAAATCAGGAAAATGGTTAAGTGTTTCCAGCTGGATTTAGAAAACAAGGCCACCTTCAAAAGAACCTTTTACTATGAAACTTTCAAAAGAAGTGACATCCATAATTCTCACTTCAGCAATTATTTTGTAAGAGACCATGATTATATCTTATTTCTGTGTGTAAGTGCACACAAAATTGCATTTCAACTTTGTTATGAACGTGTTTACACAAAGTTATGAAGGTTTTGGGGAATTACGTATATGAGAGTCCCACTCAGCGCAGGTGTGCTCTTTACAGTAGTAGGAGTCATCTCATTTAAGATACAGAAATGAAGACAAAAACTACAGGCACTGGTGTGCTATGATTCAGCATCCTATGTATAATCACTACAGCAATAATGCCTGGGTAGTTTACAAAACTTTAATCTTTTTTATCCATTCTTAACTTCCTGAGTGTTATTTTATTAAATATGAACAACCCCCAAATAGTTTATTCCCTGACTATATAACCCTTTTTCTTCCACCGGGAAACAGACTGGTAAGAAATCCTACTTGCACAAACCTCTTCAAAAGCCACCAGGCCTTTTAGCCTGTGGGATGGGTTGATGCTGTTGGGAATACAGAGATTATTCTTACTGCAAATTGTAGACGAAGGTAACAGCATCTTGAAATGGACCAGCTGTTAATATTTGTAGCAGCTATTTGTATGGTATTTCACTAGTACATGGTGGGGTCAGACACTGACTTGAACGATTTAGTATATAGATAATGAGAAATGGTGGTTGGATAATGTAATATGGTAGTGCCAAGAAAAAGTATTACAACATGTCAATAGCTTTTTATTGAATTAAAACATGATTTTGTAGATATTAAGTCCAGTGTAGTTTCAGTGCTACTACCTTACACGTTGTCTGAGACCTTTTAAATTGAAAAAGTTCTAAAAAACTGAAAT
This sequence comes from Empidonax traillii, assembly GCF_003031625.1. Taxonomy (NCBI): domain Eukaryota; kingdom Metazoa; phylum Chordata; class Aves; order Passeriformes; family Tyrannidae; genus Empidonax; species Empidonax traillii. The sequence goes on from NW_020955520.1 coordinate 205,498, forward strand.
GTAAGTCAGATACAGGATATTCTTACCTCTGGGGTGAAACTGAGCAGCTGTTTAACATCACATACTACAGCAGTTTAGGACAGCAGTTGCTAATGTGGGAAAACATACCCAGATGTTGACTCCTTGTCATTTTAGGATCACATCTTGCCTAGATATTCATGCTCAGAAGAGTGAACTCTTTCCTGACTTTGAAAATTCTCTTTTCCCCTCAAATTCAAATATGAGATGGAACTATTATTTTTTTTCCTCATATAAGAGCAAGATGTATATGTGGCCTTACTGACATTTCTCAAAGTCCCTGATCTCACTGTTTAGCTTTCTTGAACTTCAGAACTGTTGTGACACATGCATGAATATGTATTTGCATCTCAAAAAGCATTGGAAAAGGGGAGGAGAGAGGACTTACTGCCTTTACTTCCAGACAAGGTTCATGGAAAATCAGAAAGGGTCCTCACAAGGATCACATAGAAATCCTGAAGGACAGGCAACTAATTTTAACAGCCACATTAAATCTTGTTTCAAGATCAGAAACTGATTTTTGAGGCTAAAGCCAGACTGCTATCTAACTCAAGTCCATTAAAATTTTAGTTTTATGTTCTTTTATCCACAAAACTATTTTAAGCCACATAGCTGCATTTTTGTATGAAAGTCCAACACCTCTCCCCAGGAATAGTGTGTTCCAATAGGTATCCCACTTTTGTTGCTCACAATTTATAGCAACAAAATGCTCTCAAAGTCATGCAAGTATTAAGTGTTATGTAATTTTATTGGGGTGGTGGCGGTGGAGAATTTATTCTGGTGTCTAATTGCGACATCCATTTTTTCTCGTGTCCACAGGTTGCATAAGCAAAGGAACACTGCATTGATTGATAATGACTTACCAGCACAGTCCCAGAACAGATGTTACAAGGGGATCTCTCACCAGGCGCAACTTTGGAGTTTCCAGACTTATCCCATGAGCCTGAGAAACAGATATTTATTGATGGGACTTACATGACAAAGTTTTTGGCTCAGTCCTGTAGAATTCAGGAACTGAAACAAAATTGGAAGAAGTTCACCACAAGGACTGCCAGAAGGACAGCTGTGCAGGGAAACAGAAAAAAGCACTAACCTACACTTCATAGCGGAAATGGGTGGAGTTCAGTCTATAGACAAAGTACAGACACAAAATGAACTGAAAACTCTGCTGCTGAGTAACCATAAAGTTTTAATATAGAGGTGATTTTGAAGCTCTAAGCAAGACAAAATGTCTTAGGAAAAAATTTGTTTGCAGGAAACAAAGGGATATGATGTCCCTAATGGCATCCCTTAAAAATAACACCTTTCTTTACAGTAATGGTTTAAATCAGAGACTTGCTGGTGATATTTTAACCAAAGTTACCTAACAGAGTTAGCTACAGATGCAGATCATATGGAAACCAAGGTATCAAAGCTTTCAGTGCAAAGGAACTTGTCTAACCTGTCCTATAGGCAGATGGAAATACATTCAGCAAGACAAGAAGTGACAAAACTCCTCCGAAAGTCACATCAGTGATTTTATATTCAACACAGAAATATGCAAAAAGCCAGCAGTAAAAGCAAAGAGGTAACTAAAAAAAAAAATGTAAAAATAGTTAACAATACCAGAGCAAATCCTTCAGGTACCCTGGAAGAGAACACAGTGATCCAAAGAGTCTTATCTTTACCCTCCTTGCTAAACTAGCAGGAAGATTGAAAGGAAGGTAACAGAGTTAGAAAGAGAATATCAAATCTTTTTTTGCTTCATCACCTCTCCAGAAGAGAGCAAAGAAAATGGTTAGAGATTAGAAAACACAAAGACAGAAAAATAGTTTGCTGGGAAAGAGGGGAAAGATCATAGCATCCCTCAATTACATGAAAAGCTCTTGTCAAGAAGAAGAAACTCATCTGTTCTACTTGCTCATAGTGGAAAGAACAAGCAGTGACAGCATCAAAGGTTAAACATTAAGAAAAAGCTTTGGAATAGATTTTCTGGGAAGGTCATGGAATTTCCATCACTGGAAAAGGTTAGACAAACATCTTTCAGGGAAAAAAAAGAGAGGTATAGCTGATCTTAGTTTAGAGACTTCATGACCTTTTGGGGTCTTTTCCAGTACTATTTTCTATGATTTGACAACTTAAGCAGTGATGACAAACTTTACAGACCCCTTTGAACTCTTTGGATGTCATTAAGATTGTCCAGACTCTTTATTCTAGCAATTACTCATTATATAGATAACAAAGGCAAAGTTTACAGGAAGAGATGACATCCTTTATTTTTCCAACTACATCAGGCTGAAAACATACTTCTTGGGGCACATGTCCATTTCTGAGAAGAGGAGGCAGAAAAGCAACATATTCCCATTGTTTAAATGGACTGTTGGAGATGCGCAGCTGTACTTTGCATTAGCTTTTAATATGAGGTCACGATATTACATCATTCTCACGGAAACAGTAAAAGTTGACATGCTGAAGCACCGTATTTAACACTAGAAACAAATTCTAGTCTAGTTAGGATCTTTACTATTCAGTTAGAAATATGCATTTACCTCTAGGGTTGCTAGATTTCATACGGACAGGGAAAATGTAAGGCTTCAATGGATAAAGTTTTATCATGGTAACTGAATCACAATTATTTTTCCCTGACATTAAAAAGAAAATAAAATGATGGTCAAATCAGGATAGTGCAGAAAGCAAGTCTCATCCTTAGCAGGTGGTCAAAGATTCCAGTGACATGAAGAGATAAGCACCAACCTAATCTTATCACATGGTTGCTGATCACCCTTCTGCAGGACAATTTCTCATATGTGCATTTAGTTGTGACAAATGCTCAAAAGAGAACAAAAATGTCCGGGTTGCAAGAACAATTCTTCTTTCCTAACTAAGCCTTCACCTAAAGCTGTCATGGAAGGGAGAAAACAAACACTGAAAGTTTGTACATGACCTTCTCTGAAAAAAAAGATCATTATAGGAGTGTGCTATGCAGAAAAATCACTTGTAGGCAATTTTCATAGGTGATTATAAATAACCTTTCTGCTTATGAGAACTATAACTTTAGTCATAGCACAGACAACAGTGCTGTTGCATGGTACTGTACCTCCCACTTCACTCTAAATAAAACTAGATGCCACCAACATAAACTGCAGCATGGAGTCTTCTTTACAAATCCTGTGGTTCCTTCATGTTTTTCCCTATTAAATAATCAGAACAGCTCCTCAGCCTTGCTCTGTTTTTTCTATTTTCCTCCTCAATGACCAGTGAAAAAATTCAGGGGACCTTTCTAGAAACGGCATTCTACAAATTTACACACACATTGAGGCTGAATTTCCCTTATTCCTTCTAGAATAATCTTTCCAGATATTTTCTTTCATTCAGGAAAACTTCTATTCTGTTCTGTTTATTTCATTCCATTCCATACAGTATATTCTACTTCCATGACTTTAGTCTAATTTTGGAAGAGTTTCTATCCCCCAGTTTTGTATACTCTTTATCAGCCTTGGTATGTACATACGAGATAACCTTAGAAATATGATATCAGGCAATATTTATTCTACAACATTCTAATTACATGACTTCACTGCAGACCAGTCTATTGGATCAAACTTTAACTAGATTTTTTCCTCCATTGCAAATCCCATAAAAGAGCTGATATTGCCATTGAAATCCCTTTTATATGCAAATCAAAAAGTCTGTTTAAGACACAAACAAATATAATTTGAATTGTTAGCTATAGCCTAGAGACCCTGCTTGCAACATTTGGACAAACAGAAGCAGAGGCTTCTCCCTGGTGATCTTCTCTTTTACATAGATCAAAGACTTTCCAGCCTTTTATGGGAGCCAGTTTAGGAATTAAAAGATGACTTGGCCTTATTCAAACATCAGACTTCCATAATACTTGGAATGGAATTAGAAAGCCTTAACAAAGCCTGTGGTTTAGAATTTGCACTTCTCCTTTAAACTTAGAATCAAATCATATTTTCAATATTAACTATGTTAAATAAAACAGCCTCTCTGCTAGCTTATAAAAATTGCAGACATCTTAGCTGTACAGAGTCTGTAATGTGTTTATCTGTTTGAAGGAACTAGGCCCTCACTTCCAGATGGATTGAATTCAGGACTTATTAAAATCAAACCAAACCAGTTTATAGAACAGAAATGATGTCCTTAATTATTATTCAAGTATTTTTATCTATTGCTTGTAAATATGTGAGCTCAGCTGTACCTTGGTTAGAAAATAAACACAGGAAAAATAATCAAAACATCTGAGCATGTAAAAAAACCTTTCAGCTGACCAGGCAGTCATTTTTGGAAGGAAAGTTGCAAAACTTCTCAGAAGGTGTTCCTGTGTAAAATGGCTGTGCATTAGTGTGCTACAACAGCAACTCGCTCTTTACAAATGTCTCAAAGACAGCAGTGGACTTTGTCACCCCTATAAGCCACAGCAAACCACCAGTTCAACTCATCATCCTCCAAGCTTGTACTGCATAGACAGAAGCAGGAAGTGCAGAACAATCCCTACAACACGAGCATGAGCAAGATATGTCAGCAAGAGAATAACACTGCAGGACACAGCAGCTTGTCTCCAGCTCTAAATTTGGATTGACTGTGCATGCTCACAGATCAGAAAGGGGTTTTCCTGTTTCTGAAAGGAGAACAGTCTTCTGAGCCTCTAGCACGCAATTAATTTTTGGTTATGCTGCTTAAAGCAACATCTTCTTACAAGGCATGGTTGACTGAAGGGGAAAAACCCCACACATTTGTTAATCAAATAGAATTATTGAGGTAAGGTGCCACTTACATGGTATTGTGTCACAATGGGAAAGAAACGGGAAAGAAATGCTCGAGCTGTTCTGTCCCAAAGTTATAAGTTTGTTTGTTTGTTTGTTTGTTTAAGTTTTCTTTTTCCCCTTTAATATCATATTAAAAGCATCCTATTCATTTAATTTGTTTCAGGGAGAAGGGATACAATTGAAGATTACCTTTGACTAATTTGTTAATTCATGAAGAGAAAATAAAATTAACATTTCTGTAGTTTCTGCATAATAGAGAAAAAGGGTTAATAAATTTTTAAGAGGGAGAAAATACATTAATATTGCAGGAGCATCAATCATAATGATTTCTGCCCATTTCCCATAATTTCATGATTTTGAGAAGCAATTTCAACAAATAATGTCCATTAATGTCTATACCTAGCCAAATATTACTGTACATTTGTAACTTTTTTTTTTCACATTTCATCAAGTCTCAGTATGTTCAGCATAATTTTTTGTCAGAAGCTAATTATAGAACATCCTTATTTATTACATACCATATCTCAGCCTACTAAATAAGCTTACAAAAGCTCTGAGAGAAGGGAGGAAGATAAAAGAAGAGCAGAAGAAAGAAAAATATTCTTTTAATCTTCTGTGGACTCTTTGTAATGTCAGTTACCAACAGACCTCCTTTCTCAAGCAACGGGCATGTGACTTGTTCCAAAGATAGATCAGCAGAGCACCATGCACAGCAGAGCAAAAAAATAAAAAAGGAAAACAAAACTGGCATCAATCTCCTAAGAAGGTATTCCCAACCAAGCCAAAAGCCTGGTTTATAAAGCCCACAGACACAATCATCCATTTAACCATCTGCAAATGAAACCGCAGTATGTCCTTTCTTGCTAAAAAGCAAAATTCTTGTAAAGTCAGATGTGCAGGGAGAAAAAAAAAATCTTCTGTTCCCAAAAGCTTATGAAAACAAAAAAATTTGCAGGCTCCACATAGCATGAATTTTTTTGTTCTACATTTTTAACTCCTGTAAAAAAATGAATGTAGGACTGTATCACTAACCTGTAGTTCACAGAAGTAAGGTAATAAATCTTCTGTTGTTTGCTGTGTTTCAAATGAGCATATCAGGAAGGGAAACAAACAGCTTTGCCCTCACCCACTCAAAAATCAGTGGTTAATATATACACACAGTGTAAAACTTCATCAATTCGAGACTGAGACACACCAGGCAGGTGAACTACCAGAAAGACCAACAGAGCAAGAGCCATGAGTTTGGGTCCTGTTTACTGTGCTCTAAAAAATCTTCTGGAGACCGAGGTCTATGAACTTTAGGGTCCTGGACAGCAACTCCCTTAACAGACTTTGTCTCTTGGGAAACGCAAAAGAGCAAGCTCATCCCTAAGTTCAGCTGGGACTATGAACCAGAAAGATTATCCACAAAAGAAAGGATCTCAGACAGTGGTGTAGCGTATTTCTGACTCCTGTGCAGGACCCATTATGCCATGCCAATTGAGGCAAAATTCAGAGAATGTCTTCTCCTGTGGGGAACAGCACTCTAGGAAGCACAGGGGACAGTTGCAATGTGCACCATCAAGGGTGTTTTTTATCAGTGATCTGGTGCTTTGTGGGTTGAAATGTGCTGCCATGGCAGCAAGGGCTGAACACAACAACAGGCAGGAGTTAACCTGAATTAAAGGGAAATGCCCAGTTGTTAAATTCGTTTTTTATAATGTAGAAAAACATCATTTGGTGTGCTGGAAGCAAAGGAGGCCAAATCGCTTTCCAGCGCCTCCTCTTCCACAAAAACTTCTTACTTATTTTGCTGCTAATGACTACCAGTCTCTTCCCTCTTCTCTAAATGGTCTTTTGCAATGGTCCTTCCTGTGATTTATATAGCTTAGAATTGCAAGCATGAATAAGAAGTATCTCACTTTTCTATCATGCTGTGGAACTACAACACATTTAAACTAATAAATGTTCATTCTTCATTTTTTTAATAGTTTTATTACTGATAATGGGAGTTTCTGTACGTATTCATTAAATTTGCCAAGACACTTCTTTAGGAATTGATTTTGAATTTATATTACATTGTGCTCTGGATTAATATTAATGTGTAATTCTAAGCCACTTTTGTCTTGCCTTACTGGATTAACTTAACATCTTTTTAAAGATACAGTTCTATGTGACATCATTACTCTGCCAGATTTATAACAGCCAATGAAGTCACCATTATAGCTTCTCATAATTTTCCTTTTTCACCAGTGGTCTAATATGCCATTAGTCCTACTTCTCAGTTATGGGTCTAGCTTCCGGAGAGGTAACCTTTACCTAGAACACAATATTTAACTCACAATAATGGTAGGAAATACATTACAGTTTCACTTTGATTAATAAACCATAAATCAGTATCTGCAAATTTCAGTATATTTTAGATGCAATAGAGATGAGAAATAGCATTAAAATATAGGGGCTAATATTGAAAATGTTGCCATTGTTTCTGAAAGAACTGTAATTCTTTCCAGTTTTTAAATTTTAGATCAAAATCTTGTTTTTTTTCTGTTTGTATTTATTTGTGGCACAGGTATTTCCTTGTATATGGACATGCCTACGAAATTACATTCAGTAGCATATGAAAAATATCAATTGCATATTGTGTTTTCTGTTCCTTCCACCCTTGTTAATGAGTGATTTATTATTTTTGTGTTCCTTTTACTAAGTTTAACATCACTAGTATAGAGATTGGGTGTGAAATTAATACTTCTCTATAAAACCATTTTCAACCATTAATGTTGGTCATTCAAAATTTGCAACCATAAGCTCTATCTTGGGCAGGCTGCTTGCTTGTGATTGACTCAATCACATTTTGTCATTTGGTGTCTCTCAGTTTTGGGGTCCTTTGAGTGACAAGGGGAGACAAATGTCTCTTCTTTCTGCCCCAGTGTAGTGTTTGAAGCTCAGAGCATTTATTTGCATTTCTTAATATTTAGACTTGTGAGCGTGTGTGTGTCTGTGTGTGTGTGTGTTGAATGGTGCCATGCCTTTGATTAATAACAAAAGGTTCAAATCACAAAAAGGTATTAAACCAATAGTTGGCCATGGTTGTCATATAGGACTAGGTTTATTCTGAGGATATTCTTCATTGTAAAAACTAACAACCCATATATCTGTCTACAGAGTTAATTTACATAGATACACCTCAATTGGTTCTGAAATTAACTTCAGTTCAACAGTCATAACTTTGGTGCCCTGGGCTAGTAAGGCTGCAGGAGATAGATTTATGTTATCATAGTTGCATAACATTTTTGGAAATGAGGGAAAACAGCATATTGACAATTTAATCATATTAACTGTATCCCTGTTCCTAACTTCAGATGTGTATAAGAAATAAATACTTGTGTGTGGTCTTTCTTCTCTTTCCCTCCTCAGCAATGTTTCTGTTTCTCCATGGTTAGGAAAAAGAAACTCCTGGAAACATGGTGGTCTGGAGAAATAGGAAGCCAGAGAAATAGCAGAAGGAAGGAGGAAAACACAACGGACAAAGCAAACTGAGTACTAGTCTTCAGAAAGGTTTTCCTGGATTTTACAACATGTGTTATACTGTGGTGAACACTTTTAATTTATCAGACCTCCATTCTAACAATTCACCTATCATCTCTATACATTTAACTCCTCTAAGTTCGTTGCAGAGCTCAATTGAGAAATAATGATGTAGAGATTGCTCTCTTCATAGCATTCAAAGTATTTATGGGTGTAATTTTGCTCCAGGATCATCACTTAACTCCTCTGTTTGCCACAGGGTAAACAGTTCCTCTGATAAATTTTTAAGTCTAGACGTGAAGAAGAATGATTTTTACATTTAAACTTTTCAATCCAGGATTAAATTTACAAAACTCCACCATACATAAATTTTCCTCCTTACCTTTCATAAAAAAGTAGAAGTGGGGATGAAAAATAATTTAAAAGAGCACAACCACTCCTAAAAAAAAGTTGTGTATCGATCCCTGATTTAGCTATATTTTTCATTAAAGGATCAAATGTCCCTATTCCTGACAACTAAGGATAATGAAAAAGTACAAACATGTGCCTTGTCTTTGTTGCAGGGTCAGGAGATACAATCACTCACTTAAACTATTAAATGTAATGCATAAAAGCATACGGAGATGAAAAGTACCAGTTTAAATTAGCTTGACCTATAGTGTTGACTCCTGGACAGATGGCGTAATATACCCAGACTTCATTGCTGAGGCATTAGAAGCACACAGCAAGAGCCCATTGTGATATTAAGAAAAAGCTCAGAAGCAAACTCAGACTGAGATCCAAAAACCTGCTGGCCCCCTGTGAGGCTCTTGGCTTCCCTTTGCCAGACCTTTTACAATATAGAATGAAGTCTTCTCGGTTTTAGCTAAAGCAGTGCAGTGCTGAGGCAATGAACACTCATTTTCTACTTTGCTGTCTACAGAGCACACTTTAGGATGAGATTCAGAGTCTTAAAGACCAGGCTGACAAAGGGCAAACCAGTCAAAGTCAATATATTCTTTCCAGGGGAAGGAAAAGCTAACTGTACCCAAACCTCACTGTTTGACAAAGCTGGCAATCCTTTTAAGGAGGAGTGTACAGGCATAAAAATTAGGTAGATCTGTAAATCCGCATATAGTATTTCTCATGAGACAGCAAGAGTCATCTAAAGAAGTCTTTGTCCCCATAAATCTTTCTACTGTTAACAGAAACTGAAGGTTCTTCTGCACACGCACACACCAATGCACACATAATTTTTGTTTGTAGTTTTTAAACTAAAGGAGAAACAAAGTTCTTATCCAACTTCTCTTTTGTACTCATTCTCAAAATTGGAAAAGTTGTCTCTGAAATGAACAGATAACTCACTGTCTAACCTCCTGAGAAACAGAAGCAGGGGTATAGAGTGCAGAGCATTAACAAAATAGCTGGGTATATAAAAACAAAGAGCTAAAGGCTAATGGCATCCCAGCAAGGGAAAGGCAGCTAGGAAAGAAAAATGATCAGCCATTTTTACAATTCATGGAAGTTGGCATCAAGAAAATGGTTGGCTTCAAATATCAATGACTTACATCCATCTGTTTCTTCAGCAGCATAAGATTGCAGCTACGCATTTTGGGAACTTAAATTTTACGGGCTCTAAGTGGAAAGGATACATCACAATACAAGTGCCCAGAATTCATGAAACAGGGTCACCCACAGCTCTAAAGGTCATCTGGGTTTTGTTTTATCTAGTCCTTTTATAAAACTAGAGAAAATGATATCCCCGAAATCTCCTCACGCTTCTCTCTCCTGCAAAGGCAGAAAGAATAACAAAGGGCAAAGAAAGTAAAGAAAAGAGATGATGACATTGTATGAACCTTACACAGAAGGAGCTGTGTGATGCTCTCTATGCCATATTTGCATTGTTTTGAACAGATCTGCCCAAGTTTTTCCTTCTCTCTAGTAATTTTTATGTACTCAGATAATCCTTCAAGAAGCCAGAGGGTGATTTATTCCATAAAATGTACCAGGTTCAAATTGTTCTTGCCAATGGCCACACTTTCCATTTTGTTTTGGGCCCATAGCATAATCTTATTCTTTTCTTTTATCATCCAAAATCTTTATTATTTTGCAACTGTAAACTTGTGGAGCTCTCACTTTAAAGGAAGAAATTATTCAAAAACAGGCAAAAAATAGACAAAAAATATGTCACCAACACATCAGCTTAACACAAAACTACAAAGATTCAATCTCAAAGCCTGGAAGCAATTTGTGGCTTTCAATTCAAACTTCACTAAATTTTGCAGCTTATCCAGGTATTTGCTTTTAAAAGTGTGTTTCACCTTTGCTACATGGCCTGCAGAAAGACTGCAAGAAATAAAGTATCAAGTGTGGTTTATTTTCATCATAGAACATCTTTACAGTGTAAATGATTTCTCCAAAGTTTTAAGCGCCTAACAAGAGAATGATTTGTTTTTCCACATCTAGGTTTTTTTCTAAATAGTCCAATAAAGGATATTTAATCCTACAAATACTTCCTTGCCTAAAATTAGGCACCTGAGTAAGAAGTTTGGATTTAGGCATTCTGGCACCTGCTTTATTAATTTAAAGCACCCTCTTAAACTTAAACATATTTAAGCACCAATACCAAAAGTGTTGGGCAGTTTCCATTAATCTCTTTCAGAAAAAAAAAAAAAAGAAAAAACAACACACATTTATCTCCCTGGCTAAATTTAATCATGCATATTAAAAATGTTGGCTTTTATGACTAATGGAAAGTCGAAATACTTTCTCAGTGTATTATTTTAAAGGATTTGCAACACAGTGGTGTTTTCTGAGCAATCACAACACCGTGCAAACACACCCTGCTTCTTATTTATACCCCGATAGCACAGACGCTGTGGATAATGGTTCCACTGTTGCAGTTACTGTACAGACAAAACTTTTGCAGCAACCTTTGCCAAATGTACAGTTTGGGTTAAGACTGAGCTGGAGGTGAAGGTCTAATCAGAGAGCACTCAGAGCAAGTGAGGGAATATTAAAAGCTCCCTTGCAGTTCAGAGCAAAGAGAGGCCTCTAAGTAGGGCAGATCTCCATTCCGGGCTGTCAGAAGGCTGAGTTGTAACATGAGCTGGGCTCCATTTGCTTTTCCATTTATATAAAAACCTTTTTGTTTCTTTTGTTATAAACTTAGACCTCCAGAATAAAGCCTGGAGGAAGGGGGGAGGGAGAGGAACAGTTTCTGCTTGAAAGATGGTTTGTTGTTTGACCACTGTATGCAGCATACAGTTCCTAGCTATCTGTGCAGTTTGCAGCAGCTCCTCTACACCAGATATAATTCCTTAAAAAATAAAGTTCTCGCCCACATCCAGAGAATCTGACCCAGTCCCTGCTCCCAAGGACTCTATATTGCAGAGGAAAGACTAAAGCACACCAGAAAGAAGAGCAAGCAAAATGGTTTCCTTTTACAATACTCATAGAGGAAAGTCAGTCTTTAGGAGATATTTTAAGATTGGAAGACCTTGAGAAATCAAGCCTTCAAAAGAAGCTCACAGCAGAGAGGAAGAGATTGATAGGATGGGAATAGGGTTAGCATATTAAAAAGGCTCTGCATTTGACATTACTGAAGGCAAAGGGAGCAGATCTTGGATAGAGGAAGATAAAGCTGGGAAAGGCTATATAGGAAGCTGTCTCCAAGGGTAGCTATATCTATCAAGTATGCTAAGGGAAAGCGGATTGGTAATAAACAAGAAAAATGTATTGGTCATGCATTGTCATATCCTTGAAAGAGATTAAAACAAGAAGAATAATAAGTAGTAGTAGGACATTAAAAGAGTTAACATGGAAGATGATGAGTGTAAGCTAAAATGAAAGTATTCTAGTGTTCTGCAAGAGGAGACATTTACCTCTTAGTCATGCATGGAGGAAACAACACAAGGTATATTGATGTACTGGTGAGGGAAACTATAAAGAAATTGAAAGTCTTTCCTCAGCTGAGCCTTATGACTAATAATAAACAACAGCAACTATGCTCTTCATAAAATCAGTTTTCATCACTGCATTTATGCAGAACCTTTATCACTGATCCCATTTTTGTGAAGAAGGAAAAATGACATATAGCAAAGCAATACAAAGCACTTAAGGCTGCAGAGTGTGGCAGTACAGGGGCAAGGACAGAAGCATGGTGTTGAAAAATCCCACAGCATTTCACCTATGAAACTGCATTCCTGCTAAAGCCAAATGCAGCAGTGGCTAAAAGGAATGCAGATGGAAAGCTCTTTTGCAACAAGCAATGTGGGATACTTGAGAAAAGAAAATGAACCTCCAAGTGATGTATTCCTCTACACCTCTATGTTGCGCAGGTCGAGTGCCTGTATATAACACAGGGAATAAAAAAAAAATTATTCTCCTTCCCAATGTAAATTAAAGGGTTTTTTATCCATTTGGTTACTTCCATTTGTTTATCTCAGGCTGTGTTGTCAAGATAAAAAAGCCTTAAAAGAGATGGAGTTGCAGTAAATAACCAATTAGGTAACTATTTAGGGCTGCACCTCATTTACTATGGTAAATTTAAATTGAAAGAAAGAAAAATGTACTCTCAAAAAACAGCAACTCCAGTTTGGAAAGTAGCCAACAAATTTCAGAAATCTGCAAAGTGATCGGAAATTTGTTTCTGAGAGTTGGTCCTCACATGTGGCCTCCCATTTAAAAATTACAGAAAAGAGTTCCTTATCATGAGCACTTCAATCAAAATCTATATTATAGATTTTTAAAGCTATATATTTAAGGAGGAGGAGAATGAAAAAAGTAATCGGGAGAGTATCTGATAGCATTGAAGGTGGTTGTTATTCCGGGATTAACTATGCATACGTATCTGCTGCATAAAATGGCAAGTAGCACATGCCAAAGAAAAGTCTGCTCAGAAAGATATGAAAAGTAGTGTAAACACATATATGTACCTTGAGGAAGCTAGTGAAAATAGGAAGATGAACACAAAGGAAGAGTCCCGTTGCTCAGAACTTGAAAACTGCATGACATCTCATATCACAGCCTGCAAGCTCACAGTGGTTATGGAAAATATAAGGGCTGAATCTCATAAAGTTGGGAAGAACTTAAGCTATGGCTTGAATGACAGATCTGCCATGCCTTGCTCCATTTGAGTCTCATTGCTTCCCCTATCATTGGAGCAAAAAGATCTAGGGTTGGGGGCTACAATGGTCAGAGGTGAAAGAATTACAATGGGAGAAACTGTTTTCTTTTTCTTTCCTCCTACAAATCCCACAGGGGCCCAGAAACCACATTTTATATCAGATTTTGAAGGCTTTCTCAGTCAGTATTCTGTAAAACATGCTTTTTCATGTTATAAAACCAGAAAAGGCCAACAGCGCTAACATTTCAAATTTGATTCTGTTAAAACAGGCTTATTTCTATTTCCCTCAGTTCTCTTTTTTTTTTTTTTTTTTTTTTTTTTTTTTTTTTTTTTTTTTTTTTTTTTTTTTTTTTTTTTTTTTTTTTTTTAATTGTTCCAAAGCCTATAGTGATAAGTTTGACATTTGGCCAAGTTTCAGAGTGAAATTTTATAGCAGAGATAATACAAGCTCCTGTAAAATGAAGTAGCAAAATGCTTCCAGTTAGCTTTAACAATAACTGGAAAGGGGAATGTTGCTTCTGAAATAAGGCCCCTTCCTCTACTCGTTATTAGAAAGTGCTGAAAAGAGACAGGTGCTATTTATCTTCTGCTTCTCCTTTCTACTGATTTATAAACATATAAACAATACGTAAAACATATCTAAGTAAAATATTTAACAGCGCAGACATACACAGAGTAAAGTCTCAGAATCCACTGTCACACTGCTTTTCAGTAGCACAGTGCCATTCAGCCATTCATTTATAAGCCACACCAGTAGAGCAGAATGTGATCCACAGAGTAACAGGATCTTTCTCTGTAAAATTTGGTTTTAAATGTTAAATAGTCTGTGCCGCAATGATCAAAAGATGCCACAACAGTAGCAGCATCTCTGTTATTCTGAAATTTTCTTGCTTGTAAACTTCAGACAAAACCTCTTTTTGTTTGTTGATGTGAGCATTTTAACAGGAAACAGGAGTTCAGCCACTAAAAAGCACTTTTTTTCCGATACAAATTTCACCATTGTACTGTGATTGACAGCCATCCCAATGTCTATAAACAACCTACAAGCCTCCCAAATTGACCATTCAGTTCCTGCGTCCAACATTTAAACACTGAGCGGGTTTTGTGCTCAATAAAATTCCTTTTCATTTCGCCCTGGGTTGCCATGTCTCTTCAAACAGAGACAGAAAAGCAGTGCTCTGTGTCAGACAGATTTTAATTTTCAGTCCTCATCCATTCGTACAATGTAGACACAAGCAAACAAACCCTACCCAAAGCCTAGCAACCCACAGTTTAAACAGTCAATGTGTATGAGCTACGGGATGAAGGCCTGGACCTGTTCACACATGAATAAAGAAGATTAAGATTTTCTTTCAAAGACATGAAGCCTTTTTGACAGCCTGTGTCAACAGCGCTGTCTGCCTCTCAATGTGAAACAGTCTTCTATCACAGGTTCCCACAGGGAGGTCTTGCTTATTAGCATGCTTTACACTTCCATTCCTTGTCAGTATTTAATTTAAGAATAAGGGTGCAAAGTTTTGCAAACTCTTACTTACCCACAATGAAAGGATAACTTACTGGAGACACTGAAAGGAAATACCAGCTAACATGAACACCTACAGGGTACACTTTTTAAAGAGGATAACCTACAAAAAAAAAAAAAAAAGAAAAAGAAAAAAAACCAGTGGATACAGTTGTGTTGTCTATTTGTCAAGGCAAGAATATATCAGTAAATTTTTTAATCACAAAATATGTCTTCTAGCATGTTACTTTTGTAGAATTCTTGTCAGTCTACATTTTAAGTGTAACACGTGTTGCTGTGCAGGGCAATACACCAACTCTAATTTTGGACATAACGAAAAAATCTTCATCCAAACAGCAGCAGTAACACTGTGTTCATATGTGAGCACGAGCCTGAAAGGGGTCTCCAAAGTCATTAAACCGAGTCCACTGCTATTGCAGGCAATATGACATATAATCCCTCTCAGAAAGTGACCAAGCGCTCTTCTAAAACAACACTCTGAAAAACAAAAAGCCAAAACCCATTGTTTTCATTCAAGAGAAAGATTAGTCCTGGCTGAAACAATTTAGATTCCATTTTTGTGAATGAATGACAGCCCCAAGTCACCATTAAGGACTGATGTTATCATATTGTTTAAAATCAAATATTCTAAGACTCCAATCTTGCAAACACACTTAGGGAGCTGTTTAGATTAAGAAGTGAGTGGTCCCAGTGAAGGTAATTGCATCATGCAGATGTAGAGCACATGAAGCTTTCAGGATTGCAGTTTAAATTTCTGGAGCTAAAACTAATAGGAAAAAAATGTACTTCCTGCAGTATTGTAAACCACTTTTTTTGAGAACAAATGAAAATGTTACTGCTGTATTATCTCATTATTTGGGTAAGACCACAGATTTGTTATCGATTTGATCATCTAATAATGTTAAAAATTTATTTTGAAATTATCACAGGAGAAAGTTGGATTTTCAGGACAAAAAACCATTGCAACAAGGAACAGATTATGTGTCAGTGAAGTAACTGGGAAAAACTCCAAATTTATCTCAATATTGGACTTAAAACACCAAGATTAAATAAGGATGGTCCTGAAAGCCGTCATAATCCATATCATGGGAAGTAAGATTTCAGGCAGGAAAATGATAAATTTTTTTTTTCCAAAATTGTTTCAATTTTTCTTAAGGCTCAAAATAATTTGCATCTGCATTTTTTAGGATTTTTTTTTTTTAATCTTGCAGCTAAAATGAAGGGAAATTAATGTTTCATGGCTCTAATGTAAAATTCAACGTGAGGTACAGAAAGAGCTGAATGACCTTGTAACTAGAAATAAACAGCGGAGACAAGGAAGGATAACTAGGATTACAAGGATCAACATTTAATGCATCAAAAATCTTCCTTTAAAGCTGTGTACTGTACACAAAAATGATTCATAGTCTTTTACAAGTATCTGCTTACCAGATGCTTTTTAACATTATTCCTGATCTTTTCCCCTGTGTGAAAATTGCAATTGAGTGTGTGACAGCTAATACAATGACACCAAAGATGCACTTCCTTTTATCCTGGTTTAATACATCCCAAAGAAATTATCTAGGTTTTCAATTAGTTATTTTTAAGGCAGTACACTTTGAGTTCTACAATTTGATTCTAGGCAACATTTATTTCTGTCAAGCAAGTATGTGACTTTGTGCACTGCTGTTATAATTCATAACATATTTAGTTCTGTTCTCAAAGCTACATATTTGTTTAAAAAATACATGTAATCTCAAGTTTTAACTTGCTGAAGTTAATTTTTTCTAGATATATAAAGAAAAATTACATAGGTCAAGACACAAAGACAAGTAAAGAAGATGTATAAATACAATGTATGCAAGAGTCTGGATTTTATTCTCCTCAATGTCAGTTATTTATAGGTATTAGTTTTAAGAAGGAACACTAGCTTCTAGCAGCATTTAGTAGCAGGCCTACAAATAAAGCATCATTTCCACTACAAAAACAAAAAACTCTCCAACAAATAAAATAGTTAATTTTTATTTTCTGATCAGTTCTTTAAAGCTATAACATTAAAATAAGTCCATGTCTTTTCATCTTTTTTTTTCCCCCTCTGCATATTAATTTATTCACTGTCTCTCGGGGTCTCAGGATGCAGTCCTTTGTTTTGCTTTGTTTGATTTGAGGCAGATGCATTACTTGGAATCAAACACACTTTTTAAGTTTAGATGTACAGTGTGTATTATTTGCAAGAAACACTCTCAGAGTAATCTGGGGACCCCTTCCATAATTGCACTCACAGACAAGGACTCATCGGAGCACAACATCTGTTAATAAAAAAAAAAAAAAAAGTGTTAAACCCCCATAGCATTATTGTCAGTTTTTGGGAAAAAGCTCTAAAATTTAGTGATTTTCTGATATTTTTGTGTTAATTTTCATCACTAAACAAGCTAAATGACAAAGTTCATCAGTAGAGAAACTCAACAAAGCCTTGTGGAAGACGCCTTTCAACATGGCTGCCATCTCCCCTTATTCTTTCCCAGTTGACCTCAGTGGGCTGCAATTTTACAAATGGTATTTTTATCTCTTTGTTCCTAATGAGATTCTCTTGTCTTCGTCTCCTCACCAGTTAGGAGGTCATCCTTCACCCTGGGGGCATTTGGCTTTACTGTCATGGAGCACAATGGGAAATAGCCACCCTTCAAGCAATTCTCAACAAGTTTCTCTGAAACACAAGATTTGAGGGAACAGTGGTAGTGGTATTTCATAACTTGCAGTACAGCTGGCAGGAGTAAATGTGACCACATCTATTAAATACTTCTCAGGAGTTCTCACGCACGCTAGATTGGTATGATAGTGTAGGCTTGAAAGAGGAAGAAACTTGTTTTAAGTGTGTGCCTGACTGACAGAAAGGAAAATTTAGGAATATGTGTTAGGGGATGCGGATTTGAGACAGACTGGGTAAAGGCCGGCAGATGGGAGGGGAGAAAGTAGGGATGTTGCTTAACTATGAGCAGCTACTCCCACTCATTTTATCTGAAGGATCCTTGGAAGATACTAGTATAACATGTGGACAGAACTTGTGGCTGACAAAGGCAAGAGTTAGCAAAATTTGTGTGCGACTGAAACATTCTGGAACCTTCAGATATTTCACCCACTGAAGAGAAATATAAGACCTTGTCATGTAGTAGGAGTGTGCACCCATGCTCCAGCTCTCAAACTCCAAGGCGGCACCCTTGTAAAGTTGTGCCCTTATATCAGCTTACAAGGACATGCCAGCCTGTCCCACAGACACTGAAATTCCACAATCATAATTCATTTGTTACTGTATGTCACCTGTGGAATAACATTAAGGGGAAATTGATGTTCTAATTTAGTCTTTCTGTAACGTCGTGTTTGTAAAGCAAATCACTCACACAGCTCACAGGGATCCTTCTTTTTACTTTAATCCACATGAGATAAACCCATACCTGGTCAGGGGAAAAAAAAGGACACATTTTGATTCAGGTTTTGGGTTTCCTTAATGATTTATCAAAATAGTGAAGTGTTCAAACTGAAAACCAAAATCATTGAGATATCACAGTACCTCACATCATTTTTTCATTCACCAAGTCATGTGATCAGGCTACCACTTCCACTGGAGTTCCATAAGTTTCCCCCTTGGTACATAGTTTATGATATTGTATCTCCTCTTGGAGGCTTCTAAGAAAATTTTGGTTTGGGCACTGAAACGCCCCAAATAGCATTTTATGGACATCACCAGGTCTTACAGCTTGTGCTCCCTGACATGCACAACTCATAAACAATTTTTCACTGTTCAGTCAATATTTTTGAAGGCAGTTTTACAAGTGATCGTACTCCAAACATAATTGAAACTACTCTACACTTCAAGGATGTATCCCAGCATCAGTGATGAATCGCATGACACCTCCAGTGTGCTCAGTTACAGGAACACGATACAAAAGGTGAGGCTGCTCTGCTCAGTTGTTATCACAGTTCTCAAACTTTCCTTGGAGACATTAAGAACATGGCCCTTCATATTGCCTTACTCAGGTTTGCTCAGAGCCTGAATGTGGCCCCAAGGGTTAGATCTGGTATCTCAGGTGAGCAGGTAGACAAAGATCAGTCAGGTTGAAATTAAGAAAAAATTGTTCTCCACCCTTGCTACTGTAAGGCTGGTTGACCATACTTGAGGGCAACAGCTAATTCCTTCTGAAGACTTTGGTGCAGTAATGAACAGCCTTTCCTTGGCCACACGGCAAAACTGGGAGAAGGAAAGGGAGCTGGGAGGGCAGTGCAGGGTGAGAACTGAAGAAGGGGAGAGCAAAGACTGTTTATGCATCCTTGTCTGTGGAGACATACTGGCTCTAGTCCTTCTGGGTCCTGGGTCCTGAATCCCACTTAGGTAAGAGAAGAAGCAGATGCAGGGACTGGAGTAGCTCAGGGCATGGAAGCACTGAAGAAACTCAGAAGAAATGCTGATGATACCTACCAAATGCTGGTACCTTTATATTGACAATTTTGTAGGATGACTTTGTATGTTGGACACAATTCAGTGTTAGGCCTTAATCCATAATATGTAAAAATTCTATGTCAGGTGAAGTTGTGTGATCAGGCAGATTCCCAGGTGTTCTAGTACTTGTCACCCTCACCACAAAGGCAAATAAGGTAAAAATTTATGGTGTGTTTAACATTCGTTCAGTTTACCCATCTTGTTCCTAATCCTAAAATAACCAGCTTTAAAACAGGGTACTTTGCAGATTTTTACAACTTTCTAACATCTGCACCAAATATTGTGGAAATGTTTTAACCCAAGATTCAAAATTATACATGATTTAATAAGGGAGTTGTTTATGTTGGTTAAACAAGTCAGTATTGAAAACAGATTCATGGAGGATAAATAGCTCTAGTATGTGAATTATTTACGTTTATTGAATTGTCTGTAAGTATATTTAAAAAGAAGTTATTAAATTAGGTTACTAAGCTATCTTAGCCTTACTATGTTTGGGGACCTTGTACAGTATTTGAGGGCACAATGCTAAGCCACCTAGTAGCACTTTCAAATTAACATGTTTGAAGAGTAACTGGTAAACAGAAATAGCATCAACAGGAAATGTTAAACAGTTACTAATGGGTTTATCTGAAAATTTTTCCTGTCTGTAAGTACAATTATTTTTGCATTGTCTTTGACAAGAATTGACTGTAATGAGCCTAAATCTTTCATAACTATGGCTCTGCTCAACCAAGGTGATCATATGTTTATGCTATTTTTTCATTACAGCCTAGATTTGATTGGTTTAGTAACAAAACATTTATTTGAGGTCCCAAAAGAAGTACAGTGTGATTTCTTTTAGTGAAATTATTTATTTTCAGGGCTCCTGATCCACGTCAACTGTTTCCTTTGCAATTTCAGTGTAGTTTTAAAAAACTGTAGTAAAATGCAGTTCCTGCTCCAGCATATCAACAATCTAAAATACCATAAATATAGTGGGTAAAACACATAAACAGAAGATGGGACTAGTTAATATGCATTATCAACATTAATGACTTTTCTCTCACACATTAACCTTTTTTATGCACTTTTGTGCAAGTTGTTCCTCTATAGACTAGTAAGCATGCAGACCTCTTTACAAAGCTTTGCAAGAAAGCAAAAATTAAAGAGCAGAATGAGCTGTGGAGGTGGGGAGGAAGGTGAGGACGGGTGAAAGGGGAAAGAAAATTATGTACAGTCATTAGCAAAGCACCTCTCAGAGAATACGTAGAGAAGGCAGATGTCACGCATTTGCTAAAATATATTCCCAAATGTTCTCTATTCCCCATCCTCACATCCTCACACACAGCTCTGCATTCCTTTACCAGGACAAAGGAGAGCTTAACTGTGTTATCGCCAGGGTTGGGAATTTCCTTCCAGTGATTATTTGTCTGTGAGGCATCGTATTCCTTTCTCTTTCAGCAACACTTGGCTCACTAACACGGGAAAGTGACAAAATTTGGGTAAGAAGGTATCCAAGGTTTATAGTCCACTGAGCCAACTCTTCCCACTGCTCTCTGCCAGCCTCCTAGCAGATGGTATTCTGCAGGTGTGCCAGGATCCAACTGCTGCTCCTTTTAGAAAAAGCCATTCAACTCACCTGCTGGAGACAGGAGGTTTGCTATGACTGCTGCAGCCGGTTCAAGTTCTCTAACTTGAACAATCCAGTCTCTCCCCCTTGGTTAAAGGACCCAGGACCACAGGAGACACAAATGCCTTACTGAGATAATTGAGATCTAAGCATGGCTAGACAGGAACTGCAGCCACCTGGTTTGCACACAGGAACAGCTTTTCCCCTGCCAGAGAGGCAGGCTCAGTGCAGGCTTCTGAGAAAACATCATTTCATGAAGTGCCAAACACTCAGCACTGGCACACACTTTCTTCTTTGTTCTCTGCAATACAAAGCCAATAGTCTGTTTTCTGCCTTTCCAGGGGTAAGGCTAATTGTTTGTCAGTGATCCATAGAGTAGGAACAAAACAATGTGTTGAGAATAGATATCAGGCAAGGTAAGAGCAAAGGGAGGCCATCAGCAGGCGTGGAGATTGAGCAATTCTGTCACAGAGCAACACTGAAGCTTAATGTGGCATGGCCACAACAAGCCATGTAAGTGGTAAACCAAGTCTGACACATGCCCATTAGAGTAATAAAAATAGAACAATTACAAGTAATCAGGTCCCAGATTAGTATCAGTAAAATCTTTGGCTCTACTATTTATCACAGCTCCTTCAACACCATGCAAAAGTTCTCGTTTAATACTGACTCACACAAAAGTGTGTCTTACATTCAAATGATAGCACAAACCCTTCTCCGTAGTTCTGAGTTTTGTTCTTTACCAGTTCCAGCAAGACCTTATAATAAATTATCAGACATGATGGGATCACAGTGTGATTGAGGACAGTCATGAGAGATCTGCAGGTTTTTTTGGTAGGTTTAGTAGACTAGCAACAGAACACAGCTGATGAATGCAGTAACACAAATCATAAAGCCTTATTGTCAGTACTGGAAAAAACTTTTATATGACTAGCCCCACTTTAACAAAACATTAACTTTTTCCACAAGTGAAATATTGGGTGATTTGGTTGTTGGGAGTGGGTTGAGGTCTGATATGCCTGGCTAGTCTTTGGTGGGTAATTCATTTGGATCCTGAACACCTAAACCAGATGTTTGTATTTAATAGGTCAGCGAGTCTCATAAGCAAGTCATTATTTAATAGTAGAATTGGGTATTTCAACATCTCTCTCTCCTTTTCCACTACCAAGCAGACATAGTGTCACACATACATGCTTTTATCACTTGTGTGCAGTATACTGTAGGCATTCAATAGCTTTAAGAGTTGTGTGTAGAAGACTGAGGTAATATTTCGCAGTTTATGAGAGCTCTAACTGTAGGTTTATAGGATACAAAGGTTTAAGTATTCTGTGTCTGGGACAGAGTCGGAGGTGAAGTAAAAAAAAAAAAAAGAAAGTCATGTTTGGAATATAATACAAGTGTGACACAAGTACCAAAATAGACGTCTGCTAAGTCCTCCTCCTGCCTAATTTGAACCCTGGTTTTATTCATTAAATTGCATTCACAGTTAGATACTTCACTGAGCTGTCAGCCTTTCCTTTATGTGAATCTGGAAGTCAGTTTATTGGGGTAAGTCTGAGTTACAGGTCTTTTTCTTTACGTGTTCATTTTCTGCACTGAATTATTTTGGATTTAGTTCAACGTAATAGGGTAGGGTTTGGATGATCATCCTTTCAAAGATTCCAACATTTTCAAAAATTGGGTTGTAAATGAACCTGTGATATCCATAATTTATGAACAAGTATATTTACCAAGTGAATTCAGATCTGGATAAAAATAAGTAGAAAACAGTCAAGAAGTATAAATTTGAAGCTTATCTCCATTCTTGAAGCTGTCAACTCACATTAAGTAACAGACAGTTTCCAAAGTGATGGGACATAACTTGGAACCCAAACTGCTACAAAGTCAAAATAATTGCTATTCTTAATACCAAATAACTTTATTTCCAATTGCTACATGTTAAAATGAAATTTTGACTAGTATTGTTAATCAGAAAGTATCTTTGAATAATACAGAATTTTAGAGTAGGATAATGTCCTGAAATGATATTTAAAGGTGGGTTTTAAAATACAGGAAACATCCATTAATATGAAAGAACAGATCCTTTTAGATACATAATTAAAATTAGGTATTTAAATCCAGTAATATAACTGCAGTATATAAACATAGTCACATAATATCAAAACATAGCTAAGTGTTGAAACAAATTTTAAAGTAAATATGGAATAAATTGTTAGAATCCCCAAGTTCACCTCATGTTAAAAACTAATGGTAACAATGCCTTATTACCCAATTTTTCCCCCCAGTAAATTGTATTTTGAATTTCTCAGAACTTTGCCATATTTCAATTGTTCATGATGAAGTATGTCATGCTGTTTGCTCACTTCAGGCTGAGTTCTTCTACAGAGTGTATCTTAAATAGTTCATCCATTTCCAAGAATAGTGTTAAAATTAAAATGGTGCTGTCTATGCAAAAATGCTTCCAGCTGCCTCATGAAGGAAGTCTAGTATCCTTGCTTTTTGGAGCAAAGGTTTGAGTCTGCTCAGTAGGTTTCTTACTACAAAAATCTCTGTCAACTGGCATGTTGATGGAGACAGCTCTGGAAAGCACATGGCTACATGTTCAGGACAGTGAGCTGAAGCCTGGCAGCTAAATTCTCCAAGGATCCTCTGGACCTTGAGCATGCCTAGTTCCCCCACAGTTTCTGTTTGCTGGCCAAGGGGCAGAGCTGACAATGTTCCTGGTTCTAGCCCACCTCTTGCACCATATTATGTTCTTCTTAAAATGCCAACTTCTGAATCCCTGCTGAGCTTAAGAAAATCTTAGCTGTCAATTTTTTTAAGAGAAGGTTTCTAGCACTCACTATTACCCTGAAAAGCCTGAAAACACGGTGTAACTACATGTTGAAATCTCAAAAAAAAAATTTGAAAATTAATTCAACAACCAAAAAGTCTAATAAAAAGAACAACAGGAGTTGTGGTGGGTTGTTTTTTTTTTTAAACAGTCTTATGACTGCAAAGGCAGTTTCATGATTTGTTGTGGTCTGCCTTCCGATTTTTTTAAATACTTGCAGCTGAGAATACTGGAAATATGCACATGTTTCTCTGGGAGAAGTGCTGCAAGCTATGGAGTAGTTTTATTATGCAGTTAGTCCAGGACTAATGACAGAAAACCAGTTTCTATCCATCAGAGATACCATTCGCATTGGCATCCTGGCAGTAAAGAAAGAAACAATGTGATTCAAGGGGAAAGACAGACAAGGAAACAAAAGGCATGTGTTGAAGAGAGGTCAGAAGCTGGGTGTCTGGACCAAAGTAGAAGGAGGTAGGAGAGGGTTGAGAAGAGAAATGAGCATGTCTGTAGTCAGTGGTGAAATTGTTCCCTTTAGAAATTTGAGAAGAAAAGCAGCAGTCCTCAGTCCCTCTCTAGCACAGTGAAACCACTGCTGTGAAAACCACTGCTAAAATGTGTGGCTTAACACTAGGTAATAGCCAACCACTGCAACCATGGACAACTCGGATGGCTGAGGTCTTTGCTGAGTTCTGAAGTTTCCAGTCTTCCTGTTGGCCCTGCAGTTGTGGAGAAGCATTCCTTCCCGAGCTCCTTCCCTCAGTTTCCCATGCTGAAGAAAATAACAAAAAATGGAACACAGAAAACCCAAGAATTCCTCCCAAAAGTGAAAATAGTCAGACTTAGGGTTGTTAAAAATCAACTCTTTGTACATGATCATTATGGCAGTCTGTAATGACGCTATTGCCCATTTCTTCCACAGCCTCCTTCACATGATTACAGAGCAGACAACAGCTGCTACGTGGCTCACTGTTCTATAATTTTCCTCAGATTAATATATTAAATACAGGATAAGTATTTATTCCTGGACTTTGAATTCAGTCCTATTGTTAGTACTATGATAATGCTTCACAAATAAAGATGATTTTCCTAGAGAAGTTCTCTTTCCATTTCTTACAGCTGGTGCTGGGATTGGCAGTAGGTAACTGTGAGAAAGTTAATTAAAAGTATCTGATTATCTATGCATGAAGAATTCTGTCACAGAAAGAGAGATAAGGGCCAATTCAATATTGGAGTGTTTCAGCTTCTTGTAGTAATAATATTGTCCTTTCTCCTCTTGAAAGCCTCTGTTTTATTCACTGACACCTTTCAGCTTCTGTAAAAACATATCAGGTGTTCCCAAAAGCTGACTCATGCAGTAAATCAGGTGAGCAAAGCCCTACAGATGTAGGGCCAGCTCCTGCTCTTGGGATTTCTTTTTGCAGGTTATATTGGCACCATGACTTCTGGCTCTGAGCCTGATGGCGTAGAGAGACATGTGCCTCCCACTGCACCCTCACAGAAGGATGTCATTGAGGTGACCCCTCAAGATCCAAGAATCTGGCGAAATGGAAGAACAGCAAATGGCTGGATGGAAATAGTCCAGACAGAGCTAGACTAACAGTTGGATCTTGCCCCACTACATTCTGTGCACTTAATAGGTGTTGCAATTATCATGTAATTAAGGAACATTGTAACATGTATAAGTAGGTTGAATTAATATTACATAGGCAGTTTAACCCCAGCAATTATTAGCTTCTCAGTGCTTGACTGAAATATAGCATTCCTGTAGAGTACTTTTGTGGATATAACCATCTTTACTTATCTGACAATACGTTACATGCTTCATTTGCCAGAAATGTTATGAGCTTTGAGTCAACATATTAGAAGCATGTCTCTGTTTTCAGTGGCAAAAGGCCAACTTTTAATTTCACTTATTTGCCACTGGCTAAACTGTGTCATTTCCTAAACATTTCTTAATTTTTAAAGTAAACACCTAACTAGTGTTGCAATATACTAAAACACAGGGTTAAAATGACTATAAGGGGGAACAGAAATATGGAGGTTCTGTTATATATGTGGGAACTATAATTTTCTACTCCATTTTTTTTACAGCATTTACAGAATCAAAATTTTTGTATATATTCCCTTATGTTTCAATTTAAATATTATTTTGGGTTTGACTCTATTTTGCTTTGAGCGGGATTCTGTTTAATTTGCTTTACAGTTTCGTATAGTATTATACAATATTACAGAATAAAACAGCAGTGCAAACTGCAAGGTAGTTTGAGTGTTCCTAGAAATACAGGTAGCATGAATTTACAAGATTTGGCTGTGCTTAATAAAACATTTGGCTAAAGACAGATTATAATGTTAAGAACTCAGATGATTTTACTTTTTCTTCAGAACAGTGGATTAAAAAGACACCAGCACTGTCCTTCAGCAGAGGCTATTATCTTCATTCCCTATGCATGCTACTGGCTTTCCCTTGTAGACCATCTCTTTATTTTTAGGAGAAAAGCTCCTCTAAACTATTACAGATTTGTTCTGCGAACTCTCTGCAGTATTGAGACTTTGTTGTCACCAGTGTGTATTTGCTCACAACAGTAAAATCTCTGTTTGACAGACGCAGTCACGGTAAGATTAACCATTTTAGAGGAACTGGGGACACTTGTGATGAGAAGAATAATAAAAATTAAATGTAATCGGTCACAAGACTGTAAATGTAAATCAGATTGTAAATATAATCTGTAAACAAAACTTGTTTGAAATAGCTAGGAATTACTATTGCTAAACATCGCCCAGATTTAAACTGAGGATTTTAGTATTCACCTAAATGTTACACCTTCAAGAAATGGACTTTTCCTTCTTTATGACTGAAGGCCTGGTTTATTACTGACTTTGATTACTCAGGTATTGCCATCATCACCTGAGCAGACTTCACACCCAGAAGTCATTCCCCGTTAAAAAAATCAAAACCAAACCAAATAAAAAAACCCAGATCTGTTTCACCTTCTCTAAGCTGAGCTTTTAATTAATTTTGAGACTTCCAGATTAATTCCTAATTAAGTATTCAACTAGTTTTAAAATCTTAATTCATCACAAATATTGAACAGCTTTAAGGAAGATTCTTTTCTGCTGTAGAAAAGACACCACCACTATACAGCTAAGAAATATACAACCATTGAAAATAACTGCAGCAATTACCTTTTATTATGAAGCATGGTAGGTAGCTCAAAGCTACTGAGCATTAAGACATTAATAAAAGTGTCCAAGACAGCAAATAATCAGAATAAGTGATGTCAGCAATTCTCCATGACCTTCTAATTTTATAGCTTTTTATTTGAAATACAATTATGAAAGAACACATAAATCAATGCTTCTATATTGAAAAGCCCATTTTCTATTTCCATTGAAATTTCCATTTCACCTTTTTATGTATCTGTTGCATTAATTCAGACACAGACCTAATCTTTTCATGCTATGGAAGAGAGACAATTCACTTTAAATATCCATTACAAATATTTTTAGGTTCTGTTTAAAGCCCCAAGGAAATGTATATGATATGCACTTGAACACCAAATTAACTCATTAAGATAAGCGCAATTTTGTTAGTGTTAAGTCAATTTAAAGTAAAAGGCTGCTTTCTTGTGCTGATAATTTATGGAGATATTTGACTGTTATAGCTCCCAGCAAATCCTTACTAGCGTGTCTGTAATCTTAGTATGCTGGAAGTATTACAAATAGTAAAAAAAATATGCTTAGGCATCATTTTTAGAGAATGTACTGTACCTTAAGGCATTGTGAAACCTTCATCCTCAAGAACATAATTTTTCATTTTAGGGAACTTCCAAAAGAGTACATGAAGTGGGTTCTCTCTTGCTTTTTGGAGTGCTCTCTTGTAATGGTGTAATGTGAACTTTCCACTCAGAGGAAAAAGGGGTAACACAGAGATGAGTCAGGGAAAGGATTGTATTAAAAGGATGGCATTTTTAGGAACTGTATCACAATTAATTCCATTAACTTGGACAATCCCCATTCTGTAGTGATTCTCACCAAATATGGAATAAGTGTTTTCTGAAATAGGTACCTGATAGATTTTTTGCTTAAATTTTACAAACCATGTTTTCAACGGCTACAAATCAATACAACTCCATTTGCACAAGCCTACAGTTCCACTGCAATTTAAAAAATTATTAAGTCTGAATTATCTTGGTCCATGACTCAACCCCACTCATCTTCCTGTCCCGGTCATCCTTGCCATAGCATTGTGGCTGAGAAATGCCAGAGACCCTCCCTAAGTGGTTGACTTACTGAAAACAACTCCGCCACAAAACTTTGATGGGGAGCTTCCAGAACTGCTTTTTTTTTTAAGCTTTTGGCCAACTCAGTGTGTCCTAAGGCAGAGGGAATACCAGCTTTAGCAGGAGGATTCTGGATTTGAATCAGCTCAAGCCACTGTGGGACTGTACCTTTGATATATGTCACTGAAACTTAGCAGCTGACAAGCCTAAATTGTGTTGGTTTTATCGAAATGAATCTTGCCACAGTAAGAATGGAGCAGTTTCCCAGGTAAGAGATTTTCAGATAACATACAATTTGTCTATAAAACACTGAGATTGTGGTAGCTTGAGACACTGACTGAGCAGGGAAGATAGATGCAACAGACCTCTTCAGTGAAATTACATTTAATAACAGAAAACCATAACTCCAGATTCAAGATTCCCTGCAAGAAGTTTAAAGAAAAAGAACCCAACAACCCCCCTCCAAAAACTCTGTCACAGACTTCTTCCCTGCACAGATGTGCAGCAGACATGTGGGTTAGTTGCTGAGGCTGCAGTTACAGCCTGCTTTGTAGTAGGATCATGAGGAACATGATGTGTGTGTATCTACCCTAGTGAGCTGTGCATCCCAACATTAGCGGATCTGGAAAGTGAAACAGCCAGTGGTGAGGACCTGACTTTCAAACTATCTGCATTTGGGAGGACGGGTTGTTTGTTCAGACGAGCCCTAGTCTGGCCATGTGGAACAAAGTCCGGTGAGCAGTGGGGCTGCATTAGTTCAGCTCCTGCAGCACATTTTCTGGCTTGACTTAGCCATGTGCGAGGAGAATGCTCTGTAACATGGACTGACAGAGAGCAAAGGTGAGTCCCCTCAGGAATGCTCACTCACCTGGTCTGAGCTGAAATGCTCATAAAGATATACCCATGTATGTCTACTGATGCCTGCTGTGATGGAGTAGATGACTATTGCCGAAAAGGTAGTCTATCGAGAAAACTGGTAAAAGTTGTAGATGTGGAATAAATTATAGTGTGTCTTAATTATTGCACTGTCACTTTTAGACACGAGGCTAAGTTAACCTTTGATACCTGAAAATGCTTTTGTCAATGGTGTTTTTTAATTCATGGCCAAATGCTTTATGAAGCCTTATATATCCTCTGGCTTATTTCAGGCATTTTGCCTGAGTAAAGACTTTAGGATCAAACTTATAGATTCTAAATTCTTAAGATCCTTTGGGAGACATAAATCATGACTTCATATAACTTGGCTGATTTAAGTGAAAGAAAATACATGTAAGAATGTGTACTTGTTAGAAATATATATTTAAAGACATATTGAAAAATCAAGTTCTGTTGCACTGATGTCATCTGCAAAGGTGGGGCACTGCCTGTGAGGTACTTCAGTGTTTTGTGGGTTCCTATAAAACTTGGCCAAGGAGCAAAGGCATTTCAGTTTAACAAGCTAATAAATAGTTTTGAATAACCCACCTTGTGTCTCATAACATTTGGAATCAAAACATAAAGCAAAGCCAAGGAGGATAGAAAATAAACGCAAGGCTGCCCTCTGCCTCTTGCACTGGAAGGGATGTAGAGGATAATGATGGAAGCAGTCACTTTTTAACTGTTGTGATCCACTGGCTTTTCTGTTTTCCCCCCTTTGCTTCAGTAAATGACATGTTATAATGTATTACATAAAATTAAAAGGATGTTCTGAGACAAACTGAAGATTTATTCAACAAAAAAGTGCTGTGGAGAACATTTTTCAGGGAATTAGATGATCTCCACAGGTATGCCAGAACATTCAAATTGCAAGAGGAAATCATCCTCTGTCTTGAGATTTAGCCTAGAACTGATAGAGTTGATTTGCATTTAACATTTTTGCTGGGGCTGGATCTTTTCTAGGATTTTTTAATGTTCTTTTAGGATTGTAAGGAAGTCACCTTGGTGTTAGCATTGCAACTTCCCCAACTGCCTGCTAACCTGGCAATACCATTGTGATCCAACCAAATATTTTTAGATTAAGAGAGGAAGTAAAAGAGAAGGAGAAAGGCCGCATTTATGTAGGAGGAAAACATTTTAGTGGACAGACCCTGCATTTTACAGCTGAAGTGATTTAGCCATAGAACGAAGGTAAGTGAAAGGAGCCTTATCTCCAAAATTTTTGCTGTTGGTGTAAGCTACATCTTTATGAATGATTAACCAGTGTCTAAGCTGAAAAGTTTTGATTTTTAACCTGTATTTGAGAGACAACATTTATTTGTGACTGGTTTCTAGGGCAGAAGTAATAACAGCAGTGGATGATGAGGATAACGTAATTCAATAGTAGCCTTAATTATATTGCAATTGCTTTGATCTTTAATTACTTGGTTTAGCTACTTTTGATGGGAACCCTTAGGGTTTTACATGTGGAATACCAGAAATAAATTAAAAAGAGTAAATTTTAAATATTAATTTTATACCTGAAGTATCATGCCATGGATAACATCTGCTTTTTAGCTTCAAAAGGCACATGAATGAATTCACATACAGAATTTCAACCAGTGCTTGTTGTAGTTCATATAAGAGTACATGAGCATTATGTGACCACTGTGGGGCCATTATGCAGGTTGTACCTACAAATCTTTAGGTGTTTGCCATCTTTAGTAATACCTGAGTGCCCCAATTTAAAGTAGGGAATTAAACATGCAGCAAATGAGGATCACATGGGTAACATTTGGAAAATAATTACAATAAGTACATTGATGGAAATCATCCAAGAAAAGCTTTGGCAAAATGAGCTCTGAAGTATATTTCATCTGTGTTTACATTTTTCACACTAAAATACAAAAGTTTATATTGTTCCCCTTTAGTCCACCTGGGAAATGAGGGATATTTCTCTTGTATGTTTCCAAAAACCCCAAAATAAGGTTGGAAATAAATGTTAAACTGCTAGCTTAAGGGCATATTTTCATCTTGTTTGGAGCAATAATTTTTTTAATAGTATTAAAAAGAGGCATACAGACTGGGAGAACAAATCCACCTGGGCTTGTGCGTCAGAGGTAGGTGAGCGGAGCTGTGTATGCCTTTGTCTACATGGAATGATCCAAGCACATTTTGTATCTCATATGCACAATTACTTCAGTCACACTCTTTACCCTTCACTTTGCCAGTGAGTCTCTGCATAAATAATCAAGAATTTCGGTTACTTGACTATAGAGTACTTCAGGATTACGTAATATCCATTTATTAACCTTAACAGATTAATTTTCACAGTGAAAAATGTGGGGGAAAAGTACTTGCCAATGCCTGCCTGTGTTAATATATTCCAAACACAAAGCTCATAAGGTGTTATTATTTGTACTATTTCTGTATTAGAGAAGCATTCACATCTTTCAAACAAGGCTAAGGCTCTTGCTGTAGCAAGTTCTGCACATAGTCCCAGACTTTCCCCTAGAAAGACCTCTAGGGCTTGCTTGTGTCCCAGCCACTCAGCAGCACCTTCTGGTGAGACAGGCTATGCAAGCACCACCTAGTCAGCTTCCCTTCTGCTGTCCAAATAAATATCAATAAAGTTAGGGGCACAATGGGTAACTTCAGCTAGTCAAGCAAGGTAAGGCAGCTCCTTAGCTAGAATAAACTAAGATGGAGCATAAATATGAATTGAAAGCTTATTTAGCTGAGAAGTTTAGAAGAATAGTCAAAGTTTTGACTGACGTCTTGCCTAGCGAAGAGCACAACTACAAAGCAGCAGGGATTTAAATGGAATAGATGGATGCCTGACTGGAGTTTTCCTCTGAATGCATAAACACATGTAAAGGACAACTAATAATGACTACTGAGGCTGGCAGTAAGGCTGGCTTAGCCAAGACAAAGGCCAGACACAGGATAAGGCAACAAATGAAAAGTGGTGCAGGGAGGCAGTTTTGTCCACCATGGGGGTCAGTACACTTACCAACAAAAAGTGGAAGGAGAAGAGATTGAGAAACTAAAAAGAGGATCTTAGAGGCAGTATTTTGAGATTAAGCACCCAAAACAGATTAAATAGATTTTCTTCTATACCTAAGCAGGTATAATTTACACCTACAACAGGTCAAACAACTAAGATACATACCCGACGGTGTTTTGAATGTCATGTTCTATTAAAGTCGCTGTGATTTAAAGCAGCAGGACCTGCACTGAGGTTAGTAAACACAGACCAAGACACAATAGCATGGATTACTTCATTCAAATAAATTAAAAGGAAAATAAACAGAAGTAACTTCATGTTGCGAACTAGTAGTTTCATTAGCTCTTACAGCAAGTGCACCTTGGCTTTGTTAAAACACAGCTAATATTCAGGTAAAATAACTAAAAGTAGGTAACCCGTAGTCCACTCTTGAGCATTTCACTACAATCTTTATGTCAAAATTAATGGAACTATTACAATAGAGTCTTCGCAAAAGGGACACAATTTTATTTCACAAGAACAAGCATTTAATCATCTTCTAATTTGACTTCTGAATACAATTTAACACCTTCTCAAAAGCATCCTCCTCTTTAATTCTGTAGACCATCCCATGGCAGATAACACACACACTGAAGAGCAAAACATTCAGAACAGAAAGTTCACTCATAAATCTATAATCAAATACAATACCAATGGCCTAAGGGTGCCAGCACATGCAAACTTCCTCCAGTGTCAGCAGCAGGAAAACTGCATTACATGTAAAGTAAACATAAAATTTGCAAACTGATTGCAGCTGATTAGAATCTTAACCCTCAAGCTTAGATTGTTTTCAGCTCTGCATGTATTGTAAATACCAAACTGTCACTTAAAGAGTCTGCTCCTAACCTTCATGTCTCAGTGTTCTGGAGATAAACATCAGTCTATGTACTCCTCTAGTTCCAAAGTCTCCGAGTGCAAACCTGGGCCTTCACCCTTTCATTTCACTGGGTCCCTGGGACATGAAGTGGCAGGACTGCCACTTCTGCACAGGGAAAGAGATTCTCATGAGTCCATCAAAAAATCAGACTTCTACTGAGATAAAGGAAATAGATGGAAAAATTCACTGGCAAAGGCCTGTTCATAGCCCAAGTTCTTGTAAAGAAGGGTCCTCACCACTGGTAGAAACCAGCACGCAGGAATATAGCTTTCTGGATACTCTGTGAAAAGTCTTAGCAAAGCTTAACTATAATAACCCTGAGATCCTGGGCTACCCACGTGTCTATTTTGTTTGTGAGCATATCCTGAAAACATCTGGAATTTCTAGGACTTCACTGTACTAACAGACTCACTGAACAGTAAATCCACCCATACCAAGGCCTGTGCTGAACCATCCTATTAATCACTGAGGAGACACCCAAAAGACCACTTCAAAAAAAATTTGTTCTAGTTTATGCTCCAGTGTGCCCTATATTTTGCTCTGTAATGTCGTGTGGCTGCCATGTATGATCTTTCTCATACTTTTAGAAGTTTTCCCTTTTATTGGACCCAATCTGGAATGTTTGGCCAGTACTAGAAACTCATCTGGTTGGGTTTTAAAGAAAATTTAAGATTATATCAGTGGTGATGATAAATATCTACATGAGGGACATATGTGAAATTAACTCTCTCTACTTTCATCATCCTTTAAGACAATAAGAGGACAACAAGGTCATATACCTCACATAATTCACAGGTTTTTTGGCACATCCTACAGAGATCTGTTACTCAGTAAATTGATTTACTTTCAGTATCAATTTTGAGCGACAGACATTTTGTGGAATCTTTCCCATATTTCAGGAAAGGAGCTTCATTTCATCTTTTACCATGAGTGTGCCATAAGAATCTCTGCGACAGCAAAACCAGATAGACTCACAGCATGTGAGATAAACTCTGTGTTTGAAAGCCCTTTGAACAAATATCTGTCTAACCAAACTGCTCCTACTTGTCTAAATTTTACATGTACATATATAATGTTACAGAAAGAAAACCTCCACAAACTTTCTTACTGACTGGTTGTATACTTTCTATTTACTTCATGTACAGTTTATAGGAAAATGTGTTTTTAAGTTGCCAATTGCTAATATCATTTCATGCTTAGAAGCAAATCACAATCTCCCTTATAAAATTGAAGCATCCCAGATAATCTACCTTGCCAATCTTTTTCTTTCTGTCAGTTTAGGTATAGTATTAAAAATCAACTTGACTTAATAGAATGGTTTATGAAATGCAGCTACTGTCTGTTCTACATTTTTTATTTTTTTGTAAATTTGTGCCAAAAGGAAAGCTCCCACAGAGCCAGAAAGTCTGTATGAAAACATTTACTACTCCCCAAAAAATATAATGAAGAGAAATTAGGCTCTGAACTTTTACTGATCTCTAATAGAGGTCTCTACAAGAAGTTGTTAATTGTTCATGGGCCAACACTAAAAATGTGATTAATTTCAATCTGTGAAATATGCTTTGATCTTAATTATTACATATTTGAATGATTCAATAAAAAAAAATCCTTGTTTGAGATGGGGCAAGTTGACTCTTCTACAGGAAGTGTAAGTCAGGTGGAGTGGTTGGAGGGAAGAGAGAGGCAGTAGGTAACTTATAAAACAGGATGGCGTGACTTTGTGCTCACTAACATTGATTGCAATAAATCTTTCCTGCTTCGAATCAGACATTCCAGAGCTCTATCACTGATGAAATTCAGATCTCAAAAGGCTGTAGCCAAAAAGCCTGGTTTCAATCCACCATTGGAATGGGGACATGGGTGAAGGGAGGGAAAAATGAGCTAAATTGAAGATGATGAGATCAGCTTTTAAAGTGCAACATAGTGTGTTTTAATTGTGGTTTAACATATATAAATGAATAACTTCAAGACCTCAACTGTCACGTTCAGAGAGACAAAATGAGGTTATTCCAATCCTTGCTAGTGAAAGCAAAGCACGAGCTCAGCAATACAATGGAAAAATAGGGGTTTGAAATTAAATTACATTAAAAAAATAAAAAGGTGATTGATCCAAATTATATTCTGAGAAAACTCAGAAAATACCAAACAAATCCAGTTTTCAGACTGTTCATCTCAGCATCCAAAAAAAGCACAAAAGTACAGCAAAGTAGCAGAAAATTTCAATTGCTTCAGTGCTGGCATGTTGACAGTGTACAGGCATAGAGTGCACATGGGGCATTCAAAGGGAGTGCTGAATTATAGTGCTGTCTTGGGACTGGTGGTACAGCAGTGATTGTCCAAGATACACAATCAATTTTAATGAGACATAACCTGTGCAAACATTATTTCATTATTTGTTATGTGTCTGAGTTTAGTAGTCGTGGGCTTCAAGGAGATCCTAAGGGCTTCAAGGAGATCCTAAGGGCCAGCTTACAGGCCAAATGTAAATTAAGATGCTCCAAAATAAAATGCCTTTGAGGTTTTCAGTTTTAACAGAGGTAGAGCTAGCATGCAGATTCTTAATTAGGTGAGAACTGAAAGATCTGACAAAGGTTTAACCAATATCTCCTGCCTCTGTGTTAGCCTCCATGAACCAAATCAAAGGGCAGGAACTTGGTAAAATAAAAAACACCTCCAAAAGCCTCTACTAGCACAAGAAAACTTTGCTCTGAGACCAGTATTATCATGACCAGCAGACTCCAACAAGTACACAATAACTACTGACCTCTTAAAAACAAAATTGTAAACCCATTAAAAAGCCATTAGATGTTGTTTAACTCTTTTTTTTTTTTTTTTTTTTTTTTTTTTTTTTTTTTTTTTTTTTTTTTGAGATGTTTAAGCTCTTTAAGCTCTTGTGATTGTAACTAATGACAGTTTTATATAGTGACAGATTAAGGCCAAGTCCCAGTTAGTAGCCCCAAATACTCCATAGCAACACATCCTAAATAACTCCTGTCAGAGCACTGGGTTTACTGTTATTTACTCCCCTCCTCTGAGTGCTTGCTTCGCAGTTCAGGCATTGTTGAGAGACACAAGCAAACTTATCAACTGCTTCTGGTCTCCTTCTTGTCCTGGTTCCTGAATCTGGTAGAGGGATGCTCTCCCTGACAGCATGTTTCAGAGTAACAGGCCTAAGGAGAGCAAGACTTGGAATCTTCAGGCTTTTTAGAAAAGAAAGGTTGTTTCCCTAATAAAAGGTACTAAGAAGTGAAGAGGAAGGAAGCTAAAGGAGGGAAATGGGGAGGGAAAAATGAATTTCTGAGGTTTGGGCTTTGCAGCCAAAAGGATGTTTGCCCTTATGGCCAGGGCAGGTATTTTGGCCAGGTCTGAGATTTTGCTGAAGGTCTCATTTGGTTTTAGTTTGTGAGTCTTTATCACTCACAAAAGTCTTCATGATGCTTAACCACAGACTAAATCAGGAAAGATGCAAGAAACATTTAGAAAGTTTGGTGAAGAAGGCAGGGTATAGAATAGAGAAGTTAAAACAGAACTCTGAACAAACCAAGCAGAAGTATAGTGTATACTGCTTACAAAACTATATAAAAAGAACATTTTACAAAGACATAGATCTAAGTCACTGCCATAAATGCAATGTTTGAAGGGGGTTATACTGCTATAATGGGTACAGGTTCTAGTTTCAAGTATAAAAAAGCTTAGTTCCAGCATTGCTTTCGAAAATTAAGGTGCCCAACACAATTAAATCTTGCAAATAATACATAAATCCATCATAACTGAGAGATCTTTTGAGGGACATTGAGTGGAAAGAAGTTTAAAATACAACAGTGAATGCCCTTTCTACCTGAACACAGCTCAGCCTTTTAGTAAAACTGTTTTTAATGTCAGTGTCTTCAATATCAAATTAAACATATCTTTTAGAAGTTTACAACACCAGATATAACAGTCTTTTCAGAGATCTACAATGACTACTGCCCTTTCTAGCACATTACTAAGTCAAAGGATATTACTCTGAAAGCAGCAAATGAGATTTGAGGTGTCTAATTGTTGTAACAGCGTAATTTTATTAGCTCAGTTTTACCCAATATATAATACAGTTACATCGAAGTAATTAGCTCCATTAACATTCCCTTTCTGATGGATATGATTTGTGATAGACTTCCCATACACACAGTGCTATACAATAAGTAATTCATGAAAGCAGTTTGAATTGTTGCATAGTGTGGAATCCCCCTGAAACTGAACAGATGTTTTAGAAGTATATAGCAAATAAGGGAATCAATGATCATACAAATGGAGAATACATCTGCCCCAGAAATCACAAAATAGTTCTAAGGAGCAAATTTGCATTTGGAACAGACCAGACTGCACTCTGCAACGAAGTAAATTACCCGAGCACACCTTCCTCCCAGCTATGTAGGCTGAGTATTGGTATTACAAATCCCAGTAAAAGAGCATAAATATTTCCAGAAAATGCACTTAGTCCAAAAATGCTTCCTAATGATGCTTAGTTCTTCCTGTTTATGAAAGCACTGTCTATTTACATAGGAGGAC
Source organism: Empidonax traillii (assembly GCF_003031625.1). Classification (NCBI taxonomy): domain Eukaryota; kingdom Metazoa; phylum Chordata; class Aves; order Passeriformes; family Tyrannidae; genus Empidonax; species Empidonax traillii. Next base: position 242,982 of record NW_020955520.1, read on the forward strand.
AAATTAAAATAACTTCACTGATTTCCCCTTTTTTGGAGTACCTGTCTTGGCAATGAATTTTAAACAGAAGACATGGTGGGATATTTCTTTGGTAATTTTTCGTCAGGGAGTGGGTGGAAAGAAGGAAAATTTATTCTGCAACTACTGGGACTACAATACCAGTCTTGCAGCAACCACATGTTCACACGTAGTCGACCTGGCTATATAAAGAAATTGATCATTTTTGAACAATCCAATGCAATATTGTTTATTCTTTGTGATAGCGATCACATTTTATAGCAAAATAAAGGCCTGCCCTTAAAACTGGTTTAACGGAGTGATCAGGGCGTTGCACCCAGGTAAAGGTCCATCTAGGTAACTGGACCCTGACCTACCCACATGCAATAACCAGGAGGATGTTTTCAGCACAGCTCAATCTTCACAGCACAATTAGCAACTGCTGCGCCTGCTCACCAAACAAAACTCTGCATGTCTGTAAGACCTGTGATTAAATTATAATATGAACAGAGACACCTAACCTGTGCCATAGGTTTTGTGGCTGTCTTAAGAGACAATCACTGACTATAATGGTTATCTCACTGATTATTTAATACACACATGGAGCAAATGCAAGCAGGACCATCAGGCACAAATGGGTCATTTAATTAAACAACAACAAACAAACAAACAAAACAAAGAAGAAAAGGGGCCTGTTCAGATCTTCAAGACAACATCAGTATGCATCCACAGCTTTTCTGGGTGACCCGTTCCAGTGCTTCATCACCCTCACAGTAAAAAATTTCTTCCTAACATCTAAACTAAATTTATCCTCTTTTAGTTTAAAACCATTCTTCCTTGTCCTATCACTACATGTCCTTGTAAAATGTCACCCTCCCTCTTTTTAGTAAACCCTCTTTAGCTACTGAAAGGCCACAATGACGTGTCTCTCAAGCCTTTTCTTCTCCAGGCTGAACAATCCCAACTCTCTCAGCCTGTCTTCAGAGGAGAGGTGCTCCAACACTCTGATCCCCCCGTGGTCCTGCTCTGTAACTGTTCTAACAGGTCCATATCTTTCTTATTCTGAGGACTTCAGACCTGGATGCAGCATTCCAGGTGGGTTCTCATGAGAGCAGAGGGAAGAATCTGCTCCCCCTGCCTGCTAGTCATGCTGCTTTTGATACAACCCAGGATGCTGTTGACCTTCTGAGCTGCAAACCCACACTGATGGCTCATGTCCAGCTTTTCATCCACCAGAACCCTCCAGTCCTTTTCTGCAGGGCTGCTCTCAATGATTTCCTTTCCCAGTCTGTTCCAATCTTTCCCTCACCCAAACAGTGAGTTCACAGCTAGGCTTAAATCTCACCCCCTACTCCCTCAGGCCTGCCTTCCCCATGCCACCTGCCCTCCCCCATTGCATTTTTTCTTGCTGCCTAAGCACTCTTGGTAGCTTTCTGCATAATTTACTAGATAGGCTGGATCTTACCATATGTCATCGTGTGTCTTTCTGCCCCCTCCGGACTCAGTCCGTGCTCTGGATGCCATTCCAGAAGCAGGTTTCCAAAAGCTGGCATTTCATCCACTACTTACAAGGGTCTTCAAATCAGTATTGGATTCGTTCCCAGTATGCCTGTGCATGCACATGTACATGTGCAGTGCTACATGATGCAAGGCACAGGGTGTGCAATACTGTGCTGGACTAAGTAATAGCTCTGTAGTCCTTGCCAGAAGAGCTAAATTCCCTGTCTGAAGAACACCTCAAAAAATATTATATGTAGAGTCAATCGAGTTATTTTTTATTAATTGTTTTGGATAGGAAAATGAGACTGTTAGTGCTGAGATAATCTATATATGCATTTAGGGACATTTCCATTAGAAGACTCATGCATTCTGTGAATTTCACTGTTTCAGTGTCCACGTGTAGTAAGAAACTCACCTAGCAGTTTTTATGCCATTTTGCCTGAAAAGACAAGAAAGAAACAACAGCTAAAACAGAAGAAAAGAATGAGTTGGTTTCCCTAAACTGTGGGGTTGTGGGAAAATGTAAAAGAAAAATCTTCTTGTAAAAGGTCTGATGCCACATCCAGATCTCTCATTGCTCTCAGTGGAAGTAAGAATATTACTGTAGAGATTTAAAAGATGAAAGATGAAACTTGATTCTAGCATAGCTTAAATAAGGGCAATAATTTTGCTGTGATCACTACCATTTCACTTGGCAAATACAAGTATTCATGTCAAAATTGAGAAATAGCAGTTTCAATGCCGGTTTGTGTTTCTAATATTCTAGTTTTGATAAAATGCCTATGTTCTATGCAGGAAAAGTGTCTGAACTATCAAACTTTGTTATTTCATAATACAGTGTAAGTATGAATGAAGGTGCTTCAAGAGGTTATTTAACCAGTCTCCACATCAGACTTGAGATAAACGTTTCTTAATTAGCTGTCCAGTTAGGATAGATACAGTTTTGATGTTTTTATAAGCAAAGGTCATTAAAAGTCTACCAGGATCTCTTTGGGATTTTACTGATAATGGGTAGGAAAAGAAGTTTTGCTGTAATCCAGCCAGGTTCCATTGGGAATTTAATATCATGGTATCCTAAAGTATTTCGTACAGTGATTCATGATATAGATATTTTCCATAGCTTCTAGATGAACAATAACAGAGAGGCCACAATGTTGTCTCAGCTTAAGAATAACCTTTTTTTTCTACTCTATTGTCGACTATTCAAGCAGTGTTATTTAAGAAAAAGTTAAATCACTAAATAGTTTAACATGAACAATGTGAAGCATAGTATACTCTATGTAGTCTATATAATCTCTTCTTTAAAGTCAAGCAGAAATGCAAAAATGCCTTGCTGTGAAGTTGGTTGCCACCATCTGTATATTTTATGTTTAGATTGTGAATACAAACATATATTTGAAAACAGATTTCGTTTAGGTCACAAATACTTTAGAATTTTGACATTTGAATGGACTGATTTGTCACTGTTACAATGTTGATTTAATGTAATCAGAAGTACACAACTAACTAATTCCAAGTGTCATCTTTTGGATAAGTTATAAAAATAAAATCTAGTTTTGTTTGAGGTTATTCTGTATGCCCCAGGGGCCTTGGTAATCAAATGGAGGGAGCTATAAAATGAGGCAGGCTAAAACTAGGAACTATTCTGCATTCTTTAAATCTCATGGCATTCATCTAGAGGTTATCCTCTTGGAACAAGATAGTATCTGCTGAGCCAACAGCACATATGGTAACCTATCAAAAATTTCAAAATGTATACAAAAATATATTAAAATCTAATCATTACCCCTAAGAGAACTTAATTCAGCATTTTTGCATTCATACTGAACTGGAGTAAGATAGTGAGATGAAGTCTTTTTAAATATTATTACTCTTAGCATGGAAATGTTTTTAAATGCTAACTTATATTTAAATTTTTTAAATGCTTATAAAAATTCACATTCAACCATTCCTTCATGCATGCTTTTTAGCAATGCACAAATCCAAAAGAGATTTTTTTCAACTGAGAAAGATGCCAATGGATGAGGCTTCTATGAACTGGAACAGTACATCCAGCTGAGCTTCCACCCTAATTATTACTGAAGCCATATCACATTCCATATTGATTTGGTTCTGCTTTGATGGCTTGAGCCATCAAAGGCAAAGAGTTTCTAACATAAGCATAAATGGGAGGTAAACACTATGAAGGGTACCCATCAGAGCTACTAAAAGTAGATTTCAATAGGACCTGACTTTCCAGTGCTGTACACTAGTTAAAATCAAAGCAACTTAGTTGAGTGCTGTACTTGTGTGCAACAAAAAGACCATGTCATGAAATACGGTTGTATTCTTGGTTACTGAGGGAAAGTGATAGCAAAATTTGATAGACATTCTTCAAACATGACAAGAAAATACTTTTGACATTGTATATTTTAGATAACCTTTATTCAGCGTTGAGTTTTGCTTATTTGAAGCAGTTAAAGTCAGTCATCTTATACACACAAAAGCAAAGGAACACATCCATTAGATATAAATAAGGTTAACATTGGGTCCCTCATAAAAAGTAATCTTAGCAGATTGTGGCCTATTTTTGCTGGATGTCCTTGATTAATATCCAGTTTTACACAACATAATTTATTACAGTATCATGTTGTGCCTGTGTAACAGCATGTTCATGTACAAATGTTATGAGTAACCAAAGCCAAACCAGCCTATGGAGGTTCCCAAAAACAAGTAATTATTCCTCTCTTTGTGTTACATTTTGTTAGCCCTTCATGCATTACTATCCAGACCAACCCCCAAGAACTCTGGTGGGGAACTTGAATGTGTATCCTTTAATATCCAAATGCACCAGTAAGGCTGATTCTGGAATTGCACCATGAACCAGAGCAGTGTGAAAACACACACTATATTTTGTTCCTTTTTTATGCATCTTGGAAAAAATTCTTTGGTTCCAATGCAGCTCACATTGCAACCTCTTCAAACAGCTTTGCCAGCAAAATTGGGAAGGCAGCACACATCATCAATGGCAAGCCTATCAGGAGGGGATGAGGGGCAGTAATACTTCAACCAGTATTGATGTAAGAACTTGCCAATCTCAATTCAAAGTGACTGCCAAAAAAAGTCACATTTAATTCTTGCAATATCAGGAGAGCCCTACAGAAAGCTTGTGGCTGAAACTGTGTCCAGCCCACATTATCTTGATATGACAGGGTTCCTTGTTCCATGTCCAGGGAAGCTACACTAACTGCAGTCAATTCTAGGAGCAGACTAAACAGATTGTTATCTTTTACCTAATTTCTATCTCTGTTCTTCCCAAGCACACAGTCAACAGTGATACTTAAACATAAGATCCTTGGACCTCAGGCTAAACTCCCATGGGCACGAGTGGAAACGCAGTACAGCAGAAGTGTTCAGCATGTTCTTCTGGCAGAGAGGTAAAGCAGCAAATTTGAAAGGCAGGCATGTCTATACGAGTGGAGAATGATCAAAACCATTATTCTGAGGATTTTACTTTAAGGCAAGACACCTCTCTGACGTGATGTATCTGACTATTTTTAAGACTCATTCTGGGCAATGAGTTCACAAGACTTGAAGGATTACTTCAGAACATGGGACACAGTGCACTTAGCAACATCGTGCTTTTACTTAGGGCTTTAGTGAGAAAACTATGTTCTATTTGGCAACAGTAGGGCGGAGCCTGTTTATCACACCAAATTCTCAATTCTCTTTGACTTCAGTATGACTATAGGCATAAGCAAGGAAGGTATCGCCTTAAACAGGAACATTATTTGGCACTTGGCAAACTAATGAGGAAGAGTAGATAAAAAAATTAAAAGATTGCGTGTAGAACTACAGGTCACAGGAACAGAAGACCCTCACATGAAGGTATGACAGTGGATGTAATCATAATGTATGCTTTACGGAGAAAGGAAACAACTCAAACAAGTGACTTCTTCTTTGCCTTATGGTGTATTTTTTGCATACTTTCCACCATAGACACTCAGCATATTAGGAATTGATTTTGGCAACAGTTAGTTCCTATTCTACCATCACAACTCATAAAGTATGGAGAAGCCCATTTCATGTAACACAAAACATCCCTCTATCAAGTCACTCAGAAAAGTTCTTATTTATAATCTCCTCTGGTATAAACAAACTGGTGGCTGAAGGGGATCAGGGACTGCATCACATCAGGGAAGCATAATTAACTTGCTTGTCAATTGTAAAGAACATAGTGTCATGTCAACATTTATTAAAAATAGATGGCATTAATTTGGAAAAAAAGTCTGGCAATTTTCCAGAGACCCTTTTAGTTAATCTTTCAATGCACTGAGTGGCTTTACAGCTAAGAGAGCTAGGTTACTCAGCTCATTGGCAGCTAGGTGAAGTAACCTCTCTTCCTTTCAGGATAAGGAATCAAACAGTTTTGGGAAGTCTGTAAATGTTTAGTGAACAGTGCATTGTATCTGACTTCAGATGTTCAACTTAAAGATGTTTTTAAAATAAAGCAGAACCAGGCTTCTTAATCTGCTAAAAAGAGACACCAGAATGCTGTTGATGTCATTTTAATTGCCACAACACAGTTATTAACTTTAGGGGTTGATCAGTTCTCTTGGCATCTTGGCATTTCTCCCTTTTGATTTAGTCCTAGACCACTAACGAAACCTGAAAGCAGAAGGTGTGAAATCCCACTGTTGGGAAATCAATATTAAAGCTCTTAAAATTTCAGTGGTATTGGTCTACAGCCTATAGTTTGATGTTTCTCATCATTTCAGTCTAAGAACTGTACTTCTCTAATCAGTCAGGTTCCCTTTTCACTCTGCTTTCATCAAAGGCAGTAAAAACTGGCCCTACATCACTGTAAAGGATAGATGATGGCAAAGAACTAGAAATAAAAAATAAGTTCTTGTATTTGTTCATTTTCATCACAGTATTATCTGTTTTGACAGGCAGTAAACACTGATGTTTAATACAGAGGAATTCAATATATGTTACTTTGCATGCATATTTGGCATACTTGGGTAGAACTTCAGATTCTTTTTCCAACAATAAATTATTTCTTGTCTGAAAAAGCATATGTTAGGAAAGAACAAAGGATTCCGTTCAGAATTCTGCTAAAGAAACATAATATTCAATATTATCATCATTATCAGTAGCAGCATTGTTTTTTCATTCATGACAAATCAAATTGGGAAACCTATACAAATTAAGGACTTGACAGTGATAAAACTGTTGTAGCTACACTGACTTCTACCAAATGTGGCTCTTCTCTTTTTATGTAAAGACACAAGAAATGCATGTGAAATTCAGCCTTCCAAAATGAGGGCAGAACTCTTTAGGAAGTCTGTTAGCACATATATTCGTGTGAAACAAAATGTGAGTAACACTTTAAACACTAGACATCTACAAGCCATATATTTAGGAGCCTAAGGATATTGAAAAATCCATGACAGGACAGAGGTACTTCTAATGAAAGTGATCCATTCTTTTAAATTTACTAAATTTTTACAAGAAGATTAACTTATGGAAGTCAGGCACGTAAATGTTCTGGAGGTGTATGGAGCAGGAGACCAGGGAGGCATTCCTCACATGGCCGGCTGCTAAGCAACCACAACTGTATTCCCTCTGTGACAGCTCATAGGGACATTGAGTAGGTTTTGATAAGATCCATCATAGAACATAGCAAGCCAAACTCAAATGCTGGTCCCTTGGGCATATATCAATAGGCAACTTGGTGTGCAAACAACCTGCAAACAACTAAATGTCTGAAAAAGGGAGAGTGAGTGTCACTGAAATCCAAGTGGTCCCCAGCCAATCTTTATTAGCATTCTTGAGGCAGAAGGAGTTGGACCTAATAACTTTCTTCTATCAGGTTTATTATCCTTCTCCTTGACTACAAAAAATATCACTCTTGTCTTTCCAGAACTTATTTTTTCTCCAACTCTATCATCACAGCAATTCATTCTCATCACAGATATAGAAAATGTGTTTTGAGCTCTCTCCCTCTCTTATCACTTAATTCCATTTTCCATTATAGAAGCAATTATGGTATCAGAAAGTACCTGAGAGAACTCCTCATAAAGTCAAAGTTCATAGTTGATTGCAAAAGGATCTGGGACCAGAGAAGAGGTTGCAGTCTTAGATAATGCAAACTGATCATTTTTTCCATTTGTGGTTTTACTGTTTATTTATATGCAGTCTGTTTACACTTGATCAGCATTTCTCCATTGCATCTCTCACCTCCCACCCCCTCATCCCACCTCTGTATGGTTATAGTAGAATCATATTGTTACCTGGATCTACTGCTATTTGCATCTGAACTAGCTATAGGTTTCTGTAAACCTCAGCTCCATCTTTGATTCAAGAAACAGTTTTAGTCTTTAGTCTAAGCACTTTAGTGTTTTAGGAAACAATCTGGCTGAAGGAGATTGACAAAAGCCAGTGGTTCATTTTCAGGTCATCACACGGCCAGCAACACATAAGCCCTGGCACAAAGGAAGGGGCAGATTTTCAGCAGTAGCTAGTGCAGACCCAGTATGAACAGAAAAGGGTGTGATGACTTGAGGAGGCACGTACCAGACAGTAGGTAGCCCAGCTGCAGAGCCAGATGACATCCAGGCTCAGGGAAACTGTCATGTCTAATTCAAAGAACTTTGGGTATCCAATAAATCATTCTGAATCAGTCAACTGAAGGGCAGAGCTCTATACACAACTCTGGCAAAAAAAAAACCCTGTTGTCAAATGGGAAAAAATATCTTGAGCAGCAGGCCCCATGTAATGATGTCTGAGATGTCTGGTGGCACTGTAACTATGTGGACCAAAGAACTTCCCTTTCAAATAGCCAAACATAACTAGTGTATAAACAATGTGAGTACAGTGAGGTACCAAGCTGAGTTCACTTCCCTTGTACAACAACGCACACCTACAGTCCCGCACGTGACCAGCCAAGTCCCTGCCATCAACGAATCCCAATAATGGATATTTCCACAAATAGTAATAAAAACTGGTTCCCTGTCCAAATTCTAGGTTAAGTGTTCCTACTTCCACTTATGTTCTTATATGCAGCAAAGCAATTCGAACTGTAAAAATAAATTTCTAGGAGGAAAAATTTCATTGTAAAAGATGCAGGTTGTTTTCATCCTTCCAGTACCTGAAGGGAGACTATAAGAAAGGTAGAGAGGGACTTTTTGCAAAAGCATGTAGTAACAGGACAAGGGGGAATGGCTTCAAACTGAAAAGCAGTAGGTTTAGATTAGATATTAGTAGGAAGTTCTTTGCTGTGAGGGTGGTGAGGCTCAGGAACAGGTTGTTTAGAAAAGCTGTGGATCCCCCATCCCTGGAGGTGTTCAGGGCCAGGTTGCATGGGGCTCTGAGCAATCTGGTCTAGTGGAAGGTGTCCCTGCCCGTGGTAGAGGGGTTAGAACTAGATGACCTTTAAGGTCCCTTCCAACCCAAGTCATTCTATGATTCTATGAAGATGCAAGCTATAGAGTCAAGGACTCCCAATAATAACATCCGTCCTCTCTCCCTCATTTCTTTCATTAAAACTTTTATTATAAATTAAAGTAGGACTGTAATAATAGGGTTATATTACATAAATTAGTTCCTTGACACCTTTTTGTCATCATCTGTTTCAAATACACAATTTGAAAACCAGCTGGCACATTGGATAATTTAATAATGTCAAAATACTGCAATACGGTTCAAAAACCCACAACGTGTTTACAAGGGATTAAGACAGATCTAATTATGACTGGTTTGTGCAATCAATCAATATGCCACAACGCAGCATCCTCTGTCTTAGCTGAATTTCCTGAGAATAAGGTTCACTGCTCTGTGTGCTACTGATACAGGTCCTGAACAATGTAGGTGGAGAAAATTGCCATATGGTCAATGTTAAATGAAAGTTGCTCCGCTATAAATCAAATAATGGTGGTGGTGACTGTCATCACTGGAAATACACAATCACTTTCCAAAAGGGTCAAAGGCCACCACTTGTTCTGTTTTTGCAGTGGGCTAAAGCTCACAAACTAATTTCCTAACCTTCACACAAAAAAATATACCAAACTGTACACTGGTAGATTAAACATTGTATCTATCTGCTTATTCTACTTGTTTTCACAGTCCTGTATATTAGCTCTAACTAAATCTCATTCCTCTGAAATATGCCAGTAGGCCAGTCACTCAAAGTTATTCTGCAAAGAAAAAAACATCATAATGAGAGGTAAAGAAGAGGGGTATTCTATTATATGAACAATTTCAACTTCAAGGTAATACAAGGAATGAGAAAGGTCTCAATTTCCAAATATTTCACCATAGGAACCTTAAATCTTATAAAAAGGAAATTTTTTTGAATGCAAAAATTGAACATGTATAATAAATTTAGAATTCCGTATAATATATTTGGCAGTTGTTCCTCCAACCTGTGACAAAAACATTGCTTTCCATTGCCATCAATAAAATGATGTCCTCATTCTGCAAACTTACAGGATCTCTCACAATATGAATAACTGTTCCTTTCCTCATGAAAGAGAAAACTGGCACCTCTGTGTACAGAATATACAAAGGACAGGGCTTTGAAAGCTCTGTGGGTGAAAATTGTGCTACACTAAATATTGTCAGTAAGTCAAGTTGTGGGACCGAGGGAAGAACTTTCTGGAGTGTTTCAGCACATCAGCATCACACAGATAGTTTTCAAAAAGTGTTTTTAAATGCTTTCTCACAGCTCTGTCTGGAGCTAGAAAGCTGCTTGGCAGCAGCACAAGGAAGACTAAATTGTATCATTTTCAGGATAAGAACAGTCCCCTTTACTTGTGGATCAGAGCTTGTTCTCAAACCTGAGACAGGACCATTCATCTTGGGACAGTAGCAGGACACCCTCCCGGGACACCAGTGGCAGATTACCACAAAAGACTCAAAGTGCAATCAACCGGGCAAGGGGATTACGAGACGGCAGAGGATTTGAAGCGTATCAAAAGATGTCAGCAAGGATCTCTATTTCCCAAACTGATCAAGTAATCTCCTTACTCAGGGACTTCTGCTCACAGTGATGAAGTAGGCTAGTAGTAGCTGTGTGAGCCCTTTGGAAATGCATGACCAAGCACGACCAAGCACTTGAGCAAATCTCTGTGGCCCACCCAATTCCACTTGTTCAAAAAGACAGGTACAGAAATATCCATATTCACATAAAGAAGCACAGAAACACCCATTTACAAACTGCCTTCACTTCCCATTGCACACAAACTCGTCTCTACCTCTGAAGACACATCTGAGGCTGTTCCCAGATCCACCAAGGAGAGCTACAATGGAAACACAGCAGTCCAGCCTACATGCAAAAGGAAGAACTACGTGTGGCAAGCCCCATACTGATGACAGACCAGAAAGAGAACAAAAAAAAGTGCAACATAAATGCTGTTATGGCAGCTTTAAAGCAGAGGAAATTGAAAAGCTTGAAGCATTGGAAGAAAATGGAACCTTGTGGAGCTCAGGGCAGATTTCACTGCCCTTCTGTACACTTGGCAAATGCCCACTTGCCTCTACCTAAAGGCACTCAGGCTGTGGTGTTACCTGACACTCAGCTACATATTCTGGGTGGCTAAATGCTATGCATTTACCCAACTAATTAAAAAAGCAGAGAAATTACACAAACAATAAAGTTCTAGAAAATTCCTCTTATCTAGTAGCGTGTGATTTCCTACAGAGAAATACAAATGAATACAAGCAAAAATATAAGCCAAAACTACTAGCAGTGCCATGTCAGTACTATGTGATGCATATGATTATTTTGACACCTAGTGGGTTTGATCTGTATATTCAAAAAAACTCCTTCTGTATGAACAAATTAGGAAAATAGCATACTATGAACTGAATTAGTGGCATGATACTTTAAAAAAAAATACCTAAAAATAATACCTTAAATATTCTTATTCTTATGAACAGTCTGTCATAGCTGCATTCAAACCAAAAAGTAACATTGGAAAGACGGATCTCAGCTTCCTCTTGAAAAGAAATACCCCGGGGGTGGATGGGGAATACTTCCTACCTTGCCAGGGTACCAGTTAAACAGAAGTCCATTCAGGATTGTTCCTTGTGTTGAAAGAAACAAACAACTATATTCCGCTCAGTAAGCGATACATTAAAAGACTTAGGGGAACATGGTGGGTGGGCAGAGGAACAACCTAAAGATATGCCTTTCCCCTGAGCATTTTCTGTAAATTAAGACAAGTTTCAAGTCTCTCTCAGTTATCACCCTAACTCTCTACAAAATCCCATGGTAGTGGCAAATTACAGTTCATAGGATGAAAAAACTAGCATTGCTTCTCAGAAGTACTCAAAAATGCCATATTTGGATTAGAGTAGCCACCTCAATTAAGTATATCAAAAAATATTTAAGATGGAGGCAATGGAAAGGAGGTGAAACATATTCCTAATGGAAAAATTTTAGCCCTGTAATTAATCTATGTCAAAGTTTACATGTCCCCCTAAGAAATAGTTTAGAAAGAATGATTAAAACCTTCAGATGATACTTTAAAAATGTCCACTAATAAAATTGGATGACTTCCAGGCTCATAAAACATAAGGACTACAAGAGCTGGAACTTCTCTGTACAATACAAAATCTGCTGGAAACACTAGCAAGGATGAAAATGATCCTTCCGGGCACCAAGAAGACACAGCTGCTGGGAGGCTGCTGTCTGATAGGACAACTTCGCCCACCAAAGAAGAGAATACCCCAAGTTAAAAAGACACCAGGGCAATTGGGACACGATGCTTTTCACAGTTCAGAAAGGAGTTAACTTTTTGAACACAGAATTTATTAATGCTATGAATAACTGAAGACCATTCTAATGGATGTAGCACATGTCACAGAAGTGAATACCGTATACACGAAGTTCAATAGTCATATTTCCTCTGCACTGGTAAGTACAGGATAAAACTTTATCTTAGTGTCTCTATTATAATACACCACTGTATAGCATTCTACAACTAGACTAAGCTTACTGAAAAGTACCATGGGTCAGATAAGCAGTTTAGCCAAAAGCATGATGCTACATGACCATCACAGGTCAGAGCGAAACAAAAAGGATATAAATATCCCACATTCTCTGTAGGTCTTATTCCTTACTGTTGGTAATGTCTTATTGTATCACTGAATAGATGAGGACCCCTTTGTATGACACTTATCGAGGTTCTCAGATTTCTGAATCACTAGTGAAAACAGAAGTAATATAAAAATTATTATGAAGCAGAGAAGAAGATACTGTATATTTTTTACCTCAGGCTAGATAAATAAAACATTCTGACCACAGATACTTAATCCAGATACAGGAATAAACATTTCTACATTCTTGAATTCATTTTTTTATACTTTTAAAATCTACAGGGTACAATATTTACTTTTCCTAAATGCTTCTGACGTATCTGTACACTGAAAGATCAGTATTCCACCACCTGAAGACAGTATTACTCTCTAAAACATTTTGCATGCAGAACAAGTGGTAGAAGATAGAATTTAATTTGTCACACTGTGAATCTCCATTTGGATTTTTGACTGTTTTTACATTAAGAACGTTAGCTCTATCTTTTAAATACCTTAGAGTCTTTGCACAGAGCGGACACAGAATTACAGATGAGGCTTATACTACATTCTCTCCCAAAAGGCCTATGCATCACTGTACCCCAGGCAAGTCCATCAGATGTTTTCAACACATCCTCATAGGAAAATATTTTAAATTCTGCAAGAGCTGTGCCCAGACGAAAAGTCAATAACAGATAACGTGTTCTGGACACAGAAATGTAGCATCACCTGGGGGGATAGGAAGTATAAGTTGCCTTGGAATCTCAGCTAAAGGGCCCCAGACTTTATTAAACCTGGAGCTGTGAGGGTGTAGGTGTTGGATTACACACATCAATAGGAAGAGAATGATTTCTGGAGGCACTTAGGAGAGGTTTTGAATTATGGTACTTATCAGGCCCCAGGGAGAATTTTGGCAAGATTTTGAAATACACTCATGAATTCCTCATACACTTTTCAGAGACAGTTACAGCTGAACATGGAGGCTAGAAGGACTCTTGGCTGTTTCATCATATGTGACTTTTAGTGCAAAAGCAGGACTTTGCAGAGCAGCAACATGTCCACCCTGTTTATACCTTGGAGTTTTGATGTTTTGATTTTTTTAATTTTTGTAGATTTTAGAAGTAGTTATGTAGTAAATGTAGATTTTAGAGTAGCAGCAATATTATCCCTTTACCCTTAACACACCAGCTCAAACCCCTGTCACCCATTCCCATATCAATTCCCTAAATTCCTTAGCCTGTTTAGTCTCTTTTTCAAGGCAGAACATCCTAACCCTACAGAACAAGATATAGCTGTAGACCCAAAAACCTTCAGGCCTAGAGTTCTGGAAGGCCTCCAAGGACATTACGTGCTCTGAGGAAGATGAAGATGAAGAAGAGGGGGTCCCAAAACGCCCCCAGACCCAATTTCCAAGAGGCGTGGCAGGGGCAGAACCTGGGTGGTGGCAGGACGGGGATTGGGCGAAAATCATTATAAAAACTGTGGACATCTGTATTTCGAGAGTTCGGCGCTGGGGTATTCCAGAAAGCCTGGGGGCTCATTAAAACCTTTGTATCCTTATCTTATCTCCTACCTAATTTGGTTTGGAGTCTTTTTTTACCCACAGCCATTTAGGCAACACTGTAGAGCACAAATCCTTGCTGTTTGCAGCTGACACATCTCCTGGCCTGTAACAATGCTTCTTCATTACTGTCTGCAACTTTGGGATGAAATCCTGGCCACATTTACATCACCACAAACATTCACAAGGTTTTACAGGACTTAGAATTAATTCTGTTGCTTTGGATGATGTTTCTATTCATTGTCAGCTGAAGCAAGATGTAGACAACTAAGATATGAAGAATGTATTCAAGGGGAAAAGATCTTGTTCTGAGAAAGAACTGTCAAACAAAATACAAGCACTTGGGTACATGATATTCTAAAGATAAGGAGAGGGATTCTCCATCTCCAGACATTCTCAAAACACGTTAGATAAACTAAATGATATCTGGAGGACCTTCTCAGACACATTTCCTATTACACTCCATCACTAGGCTAACACATATGTACATTGCTGGGAGAAGAGGTTCCTGGTAAGCATCAGCAGCTCAGCATTTGGTTAAGATACAAAAGGAACTATAATGTTGTCTCTCCTGTGAGGTCTCTTTTGGGCTGTGCTGAAGCTGGTTTCAGTGGGCAAAAAGGTTTCTTGTGTCTCTGTCACAAATCAGAACAATAGTGCATCATTAAGCTCTCAAACGAAGGTCTAGGAATCTACACAAGACATTGGTTCAGTGATTCTACTTAATCTTTTGAGAGCCAGAAGCATTCTCCAGGATTGGCTGATAATAACTAAAGAAAAGCAATGTGGATCTCGAATATAACACTCATCATCCAAAGATGCACTAGTTGGAGAGTGCACCAATTCTAGTTGGAGAGTGCATCAAATTCTACAGCAGAGATTCTGGAATAGCAGCTGGCATAATATTAGTCACTAAAGCACTGCTATTTTCCAACAACAGAGATCTGTATGGAGCTTTGTAGATTAAATTCCAGTTCATGATAAAGTGAAATTTTTACCTTTGCACTGTGTTTGTGTAAGTGAAAATACCACTACAGACTTCTTTGCTGATTGAACTTTAAGTCCAGAATAATGTTTTCACTGAATGATGCACCTTGATAGGTTAAAGCTGATGCAGAGGAAACTTCAACAGACAGTACATATTAAATTTGTTGCACGTCTAGGGCAGACAAGCCATAGAAAAGAGTATCTGACTGTACTATTCATCATCAAACTAGGTTCTGTTTGATTATGCTTTAGTTTTATATAACATGTCAAGAAATAAAACAGCATCCAAATTCATAAGGAACAGTCGTGTCAGAAATCAAACTTATAAACATGTCTTCTGCTAACTAGCAATTTGACAATTAATTTGACTATTACTTCAGCAATATAACAGTAAGCAAGTTAATGCTGTCAAACCAGTGCTGTGTTTAAACTTTATTGGATTAATCCCAAACTTTTGTACTTTCAGTTGAAACAGTAAAGGAAAAAATATTACAAAACTAATTGCATTGTCCAACTAGCTGTTGTCTAATCCAAACGAAGTAGAAACCAGGGCCTGGAGTGAATGGGCACAAACTTCTCTAAGCGTAGGAAGAACTATGTGCCTCTGAATATGTATTCCTGCATATCTTTTTTCTTGTGAAGCTGCCTGGATCTAGTCACATAAAGCTGGTAAAAGCATAGTAACTTTATGGTTAGCATGCTTGCTGCAGAGAAGTCCAGGCTGCTGTAATCTAACCCAGGGAGCTTTTCTGTATTTTACATGAATAGTTCATTGGATTAAATGTGAAACATGTCTATATATAGCCAGAGCAATAAAACAATAGTTTCACATTCATGCACATGAGTTGGCTTTCATTAAGTTCATATATCTCCATGAGTTTAGTTTTTGCAGTATAGGATTTCCCCTGCATTACCTCTGTAAGTGAAAGATAGACATACCTAAAGCAATACTCCAGGAAGTCAGAACTGAGTTCCCCTCCCACTTTTTAAAGTGCCGACTCAGAAGAAAGAGACCTGAACTGTGAATAAGGCCATATTTCTAGGAAACTATTCCCACAGGGTCAGAAGCTTTTGTCAATACACAGTACGTCTGTTTGTTATGTGGTTTTGAATTATTGCTGAAGTTTTCAAGATTAGGATTTGCTCAGAGAAATTTCCCATTGGATAATATTCAAAAGAAATAGTTTCATTTTAATAGCTTTATGCAAGGAAAACTTCTTTTCCATTTCTCCCTTAGTCACACCTACAAATCCTAGAGCTAGACACTGGGGTAGAGAGAAGTCCCTCTAAAATCTGCCAAATGATGAAGTTACTTGATATAAGCCGTACAGAAGGGAACCTACTAATATTATTGTGTTATTGACGTGAATACAGACACATTAAAGCTGTTTTAAGATTATCCAGATAAATTATTAAGGGTGTGAAGGTCTTAAAAGGAAGCAGCAGAAACACATATGGCCATAAAACCTATTTTATTATAAATTGGTCTTTGAAAGAAAACCAGCTGCTTATTAGACAAGCTACAGGAATTTTTATATACTGAGATACGTTTCTATTTTTTTTTCACTAACAAGTACTATTTAGAATACTGCATCCCTATATTATTGCATTCATAAAGCCTTTAAAAAATTAAGATGCAAACATCTGGCTAGGAAAAATTTATCTGTTTCTCATGACTCTTTTTGCATTAAAATGCAGTAACTGAATAGCACCGGCAATGACCTATAAAGTATCTTTCCAAAAAGCACTAAATCTACTCTGTTCTGTGCAACTAGACAGCAGTACATTTTTATGCAGCTTTACACTGAGCTTTTTCAATGACTTTGAAGTGCCTGGTGCAGAGTCAAAACCAAAAAAAACCTCCACCTTGACATTCTTGCCAAACTAACTACAGCATCATCAACAAGAACATCCACAGCTGACTCTCAATTCAATTAGGCACCATGGAGGCAGATTTTATTCCATTGACAAATGGAAACTGCTTCCTGAAGCCAAGAAGGTCAAAGAGAAAATGAGTAAGGCTTCCTGCATCTCAGAGGTGAAAACAAGTTTATCACACATGCCTTCTGCATGGCCTTCCCAGCTGCTGTTTATGCTCCCCAAGCCCAGCTGCTTGTTGCCTAATTAAGTGCATCTCAGCTTCTCCTTGGAGTTCTCCTTGCCAGCTTCATTGACAGCTTCTGTGCAGTCAGGGTACCAGGTGGCTGCTTCTCCTCTACAGTGCCAGAACTGATTGCTGGGCTGAGTGCTAGTATCAGCCAAAATTTTTGGCCATACGCTTTAGAGGGAGAATTGCCAACCACAAGTGTTAAAAAACCATGAGATCATGTAAAAATTATGAGAACTAAAACAACAACAAAAAAATCACATGGGATTTTCTGTATGCTTTAGTGTAAAAACAAAGCCTTATTTTCCGTGGTTTTATCCTCTACCATTCAGTGTCCCAGAAAAACACCATTGTTTAGGCCAATCCCAAGAGCAGCCAGCTCTCAGGAGCCCAAAGCTTCACAGCTTTTATAACTAGGACCACCCAAGAGTCAAACCATCCCACCACATTTTGAGATACTTCCATATAATTAGCATTTGCTAAATTGTTCATAACTCTAACAAGTGTTGATGGTACCCACTATACCTGTAACAGAAAAGCTTTTTTTTGTCTGAAGACAGGAGCAGGATTGATATTCTGTCTTCCTGAATAAAGCCTGCTTTGTATTCACATGTAATCCAAATATAAAACCAGCCATGCCCCTAACCAAGCATCTCTGCACTACTGAGGCAAATCTGTTTTCAAGTTCTTATACATGCAAGAACTTCTAGAATTAAGAGGCTGTCAAATTCCAATTTTTTCAGTTGTTGTGAGCAATCTTGGCTCTCCTGAAGTCAATGAGATTTTTCCCAGGGATTAAATATGGTCATGATTTCACCCAGTAATGCCATGAAGCAGAAAGAATGGAGCTTAACAGATGTTCAGTGAAGCAACGGAAAGAAGAGAAAAAGACAAACCTACTTTACATTTTTCAGTACTGACAAGGTAAAATACGAAAAGTGAGCCACTAAGGAAGAATAAAACCCATGAAGAGGAGATATTAGTTTCACAGGAATGCTTTTCTGAGCACAACTGACTAAATAATGACCTCCTCCATGCAAATGAGTCTTCAAGTGTATTGCAAATGTACACAGCATAGCAGATTTTCTTTACTGATAACAAATTAATGAAGCCCCTTCCTGAAATGAACTTAAAGGGATTATTCTCATTGGGGTTTCAGTATTTAATTTTACATATGGGAACGCTACACTATGATGACACATATAGCAAGTACTTGCTCACCACAGTGCTACCTTCCATTTTACTTGCTCATGACTAACACAGATGACATGCTTTCTGTGTATTTAGCACTGTATGTTTGTGAGACAGTAAAAAAAAGTTCACACTATGAAACACTCATGCCAGACAATTAATGTTTATTTCTTAAACAAATAGATGCTTTTTAATACTGTATTTTTAATAGTTGCAAGCAATTTTATTGTATCATTCTGTCTAAGATACAGGAACCAAGCATACATAATTGAAGACAAAGAAAATTGAGAACACTCTTGACAGAGTTAACAGATAAATGGAATCAATAAATGCAACTGCCACATCCCTTCATTTGATGTCTGTGCAAAAGCATCTTCTAAATTTCCAAGCACACATCACACACACCAATTAGGATATTTTAAACAACAAACTTGTTTCAGTAATCCATATGGGTAACTAAAACTTTATCATAATATATGAAATTCCTTTAGGTGCTTTATTTTTGCATGCACGCGCCGGTTCTTGTTGTTACAATCCCTTTTTTAACAGTCTTTATTTGTTTTAGAGATCAAAGTGGATAAATTCAATACAAAGCTATGTGGAACGAGCAGCACCTGTTTCTGCTACCCACACACACACCCCTTTCACTCACTCCCCCTTCTGACATCTCTCTGCAGGTGACTATGAGTGAACAGCTAGTTCTCTGTGAGACCTGAACGGGACATACAGATTGGCAGATGCAGGCAAATACTTTAATGTTTATTAATCTAAAAAAGAGTAAAGATTACAAAAATATAAGGAGTAGAAAACCTTCGACAAGTTAAAATACATAAAATCTTTAGGCAAAGTTTATTTTGGTCAGGCAGAGTTTAGTTTATCAAACGGTGATCCAAAATAACTGGGGTATAAACTAAACAAAACATTATAGTAACTTTATAAAAACTAAAAGGTGACAGTTCCCCTTCTTCCTAAGGCCACTGTACCACAGTAAATACTCTGATTCAGTGCACTACAGCATCCACATATCAGAGCAGTTCTATACAAGTACTGCTGATACTAGTAAAATAACTTTACTTAAAATCATTATGTATAAACTAAAGCAAATTTTCAGGTGTAGTTTTGATCATAATTTTGTTTTAATTAAACTGTTCTTCAATAATCCCACTGATTTCACAAACCTGTGAAATCAAACAGAAAAACACAGAAATTAGGGCTAAAATGTTAAGTACACAAAAATAGGATAAAAGTGAAAATTAATCCTTCACTGTGTTTGCATTTTGTAAAAGTTCTCCATTATGCTGGATTCATGGTTAAATAAGCAAGATGGATCAGTATGTTGATGAATCTCAATTCTGTTTTATTTCTAAAATATTCAGAAGCAAATAATGGCTTCTTTAGTTATATTATTTGTTCCAATTATTCAGTGTTTTGGAGTGCTTCTTTCTCAATTGCAGTAATAGATTGCAAAAATAACTCTTGTCTCAAAAAGCATTGAACATAATATGCAACTGTGATGAATCAGATCAGCTGAGATAGCAATGTTTTAATTTCTGGTTATGTTCAGGTTGAAAAACTTGCCTGAAGCGAAATGGAAATTTAGCTTTTACAAATATTTATATATGCATATTGAAATGGACTGTTTTGCAAATGTTGCTGACTGTAACACAACCTGCCCCCTCCTGTGTTTGTAAAACATGTAATGCTGTAACTGGACCTATTATATAAATCCAGTAACAGAATCAGGGTTATAAACTGGAAATAAACACCACAACCACATTTAACTACACAGCTGAATGTATAAAGGTTTGTATGTTACCTCAGAAGCCTTTTTTAACACTGAAGGAAATCAGGCACAGCAGCTTCACATTTATTCACTCCTTTTGAACATATAAATATGCAAGCCCTCTTTAGGAGATTAAAGAAACTTGGCAGGAACAACCTATTCCCATTATCTCCAGCTAATTAACTAAATAGAATTGGAATAAATTTCCCTTTGTCAGGTGATAAGCCTGGACTTTATATGTGATACTGTACTCATATTCAACAAAGCAAAGTTAATACCATGAAAATCTCTGCAATAACAGCGACAAAAACAAAACCAACAAGAAATCTTATCAACAGTTCTTATCCTTTATGAACTTGATATGATTTTTGGGGGGGTCATTTATACCTAATGTTTAACAACTGTTTTCTTCGGAGGTGTTTATTTAGCAGATATTCAAGCTCTGTCACAGTTTGATCTTTAAATAACAAACTTGTCTTATGGTGGGGTAAAGAAGAGCAAATATATGTAAGCCTGTTTCATTTGCAGATTCTTCTTGTGACTGTTACCCATAGAAAATCCAAGGAATGGCCTTCCTAACTGTAGAAGAAAATGCCAGCCAGAAAATATACTGAATGCTACCCTATATCCATGATGGAATTCTTGACTGATGAAAAAATGTATTAGCAAGATCAAATCAACTTTCAGCTGTCATGAGATAGAAGAACACCAAAGGGGAGACACAAGAGTTGAAGGGCAGCCTGAAGAGGTGATGGGATTCAGTGCACCCATCTCAGTCCTCCAGTAAGACAGATCTCTAGTTGTCCTCTGAGGTGCCTTTTTTCTCTCTTCAGAGAACAGCTTGGGCTAGACTCTCTCAGTATTATACACCTGAAGGTTGGTGAGGTGAGTCATACCCTGACATGCTGCTTTCTCCAATGTAAAAGGAAATGACAATAGTTCTAAAAGTAGTTATTACAAGCTGGAAACCACCACTGACTGACTTGGGGAAGACAACTGAAAAACTGCAACCATTTTAAATCTAGTGAAATCATAACAGAAAGAAATTTAGACGGACTCACGACACATTTAGGAACATTAACTGGTGATTTTTCATAGCTTTCCTGTCAGTTATCTTGTTTTATCATTCCACTTCAGAAATCAGGGAAATAAGACACAGAGAAAATAAGCTTTGCCCAGATCTTGCTGTAACGCTCACACTGGCACTATGCATTGCCAAAAAAGATTTAAGTAAAATGAACAGAAGTCACATATGAAGAATCAACCCTCCTCTCTTCTCCCTCTCCTCCGATTTCCAAATTCATGGATTTTTCCCTCTGACAGGGTCAGGAACAGTCACAAAATCTTAACTTTTTCCATTACAGAGCTTTTCTTACTTGAATTTGAAATCCTTCCTCTCATAATAAAGATAAGTTTCTACAGTTTTGACGTAAATTAATCTTTGCCTTGTAAAACACGTTTACGTCAACAGGATGATAAGGATCTTGGAGAATACTGGGTAAAATAGAGAAAACAGTTTTCTTTCATAGATGCTTCACTTCTTGGTCATTTTCACACCCTAGAATTATAGTCAAGCATTCCATATTCCTTCTGTTTTCTGCCACAATCTGGTCTTTCTGCTGCATCAGTCAGTTACGGAGCCAAAAGCCTTTCAAGGCCTTATTTGATACAAAAGGATTGTACTCTCTGCTTGCTGCACCCTGGGTCTTGCGCTTCATGGAGTTATTTGCATTCAAACAAATTGAGTGAAAAGTATCAAAACCAAATCAAGTGTTTAATTAAAGTTCCTTCCACAACATGCAACAAATTAGGCTGCATTCTCAATAAAACGTTGCATTTCTTTGCTATAATGGCAAGAAATTTCTTTGCTATACCGGTGAGCTGATTTAACTAATTGTCAGTGATTAGTCAGTAAAAGCTTTAGTTTATTTATTCCATGGAATTCTTAAATATTGGAGAAGAGCTTTACTTTTCTAGCACTTTATTATTTTTTATTATGTCTTTTAACACCACAATATTAAACAACTTGTCTTTCAACACATACACTATAATTTGTGTTTCAAATGAAAGTTCTTGTATCAATATTTAGAGCCTGTTGTTTCACTACACTGCTAGTGGAGTATTTTTATTGTGACATATGTAAATATATATTTATTTACTTATTTTTGAAAAAATTTCTAATAAAGCTTAGTACAGTTTTTTTAGTGATGAGCAAGGATGATTGTCCATTGAACTTCTACGTATATCTATCCAAAGTGGTTTCAAGAAGACATAGAACTCTGTGGAAGTTCAAGAAAGCTTAGAACTCCATTTGCAATTTTTTTTTTTATTAAAAAATAGAATCTTTCTAAAGTAAAATATTTATCATTGCTATTATATATATTGACTTTTAATAGCAGGCATTCACACAGATAAAACTATCACAAACATATTTGTGCTCTGAAATCTACTGATTTCTACAACTGTCCAGAGCACAGTAAAGCTTAACCGTATTTCACCAGTATCTTTGTTACGGTCAGTATTAATCCAAGTTTTTGTATCTCATATTTCCCAGGTGTATAGTTTTGGATCACTAAGGACTGCCATTACTTTACCCAGAGGCACCCTGTCTTCTCAGATAATTGATTTTTATATCCCAGGGACTAAGTTATGATAATAAAAACAACTGGGTAGGGTGAGTTTTGCTGTTTAAAATCACTAAAATAAATCTTAGAATAAAAATCACAGAAATGTGACCATCTAACTTGACCTCCCACACACCCGTACAGAGCCCACAGAATCTTCCCCTGGATTATCTATAATTTGTCATTTAGAAAGCTCAGTCACCTCGTTTTAATGCTTCAAGTTCATTGCCTCCCTTAACTTTTGGTAACAATGCTTGAGGCTCCTGGTTGCTAGGACAGAGGATTTAATTTCCTTTGTCACAGTTTGATGAGTTGAATCTTTTTTATTTAAATGTCTACCTACAGATACCAAGTCATCTCTGAGGTTCCTGGCTGAATGCCTTTATGTGAGGCAAACTCCATACAGGGTTTCCCAAAGCCTGGGTCATTTTTAATCACCCTCTGAAATCCCTCAAATAATTCCAATCTGTCTTAATGGCAAGACACCAATCCCACAGTTTTTTGCTGATATGATGTGGAATAATTACTTCGCTCCTTAACTTTTTCAGTGTTCAGGAAATGGAATACCCTTCTTTGTATTTGCATTATGCTGAGAGCTCACACTGAGATGATCTTCTATGATCATCCTAAATCTATTAGGACACTGCTTTCCAGGACAAAGCCCCATTATTCTGCAGCAGAGACAGATATATTTCTCTGGTGCCAGATATATTTCATTTCCTTCAAATATACTTCATCTGGTTATAATAATGTGCATTTTACTGGAATTTGGCCATTATACCAGGGGATTAATATCATTTAATAACTTCAACTTGTCCTTCCCAACAATTATCCAGACCTATCAGACCCTAATGAGCCCCATTCATCTACATCTTCCCATTAGAAACTCTAGTTTTTGATTCCTCATTGAGCCAGCTTTTAATTTACCTAATGTGTGCCCTGATAATTCTCTATGCCATTTTTTAAATTACAGTGTCATTTTTTATTACATTAAATGTCTTTGGGAGTCCAAGTTTAGCATAATAATGCGAGTTGTAGAAAAAGATATCTGTAAGTTTGGAAGTTGTACTGAAAAAGCTTTCTGCACTGAAACAGATTTTGAGAATTATTTTTTCCTCACTCCAATGGAAAATTCCCTCCTCCTCCCAAATCTGTAGTCCAATGTGAACTTTTCCAAAATAAAACCAAAACTTACTTAATATAAATAAAGTGACATGTGCTAAAGCCTTAATAGTATAAGAAGATAATGGCAGCTTTGGATTTAAGGACATCCATTCAAATAATACAAAACTTAAGTCTAATTCCAACTTTCCCAAGCCTTTCCAACAGCCATTTGACTTCTGGTAGAAATAATGTCAATCTCTACTCTTTTTTTGCTATCTACAAATAATTAAATCCCAGTGGGAAGGTGTCCATGCTAGAAGATTGGTTTTGTTTATTTTCAGACTCAAAAAGCAGTTATATGAAACGGTGCAGCTTTAGCTAAGGATGTAACAAGACATCCAGCCAAGACCATCCAATAGGATAAAGTCTGTTTACAGGAGCACAATCCTTTCTGGAATCTCATTTCTGAAGTACACATAGCACTGTCTCAAGCTCAACACCGAGCCAAGCCACTGGCAGGCAGAATGAGAGGCAACGTATCTTTAACATACATAAGTGCATGCTGAATAAATTTTCAAAATAATTCATACTCCAAGCAGACAAAAGCTTTATGACACCCTTGGAAAGGGTAAGTGGAATTGTAAGATGTGACTTTTTTACTTCAGTTTGTATTACCACTCTTGAAATAATAAAGAAAGATACCAATATGTTTCTTCACAAGACTCTTGAATGTGAAATTAAAGTCTCCCAGAAGTTCACTTTTGGGACAGATTCCCTTCTGGACAAAAAAAGTGAACTTACTATTCACTGAGAAAAAGTTCCAAACACAACTATTATGTTCTTACTAAACAGACACATAATTGTCTCATATGTTTTAGCAATGCCTCATAACTACCTTACTCCCTAGAGAAACCACATCTAGCATTGTCCTAAACTCAAACCCACTGCAAGAGATTTTTCTAGTACAGCTATACTCCATCAGAGCAGAACAAAATTAAAAATAGCTGAATTTGACCGACAGAAATGGAATGAAATGTCATAAAGTTGGCAATCAAGTTGCTACTCTAAGTCTGATTCTATCATTGTTACTCATACTCCATATCACCTGAATCTAGCAAAAGTAAACTTTCACACCAAAAACATATTACAGCAGTAAACTCCTTGTTATTATTATCTCTGATCAACTAATTTTCCAAATCTTAGGAACAATTACTTTCATAATTAAGAAAAACTGATTGTTTAGGCATGTGAATTTGCTCAGTGCAAGGAATTTACCCATGCACAAATACTGCATGGTTTGGAAATTTACTGGAACACAGTCTGAATTTCTTCATTTGGCAAAAAAACCCTGTCTTTCCTTCTTTGGGTCCTTCTGCTAGGTGGACATTTGTGCAGAATGGGAAAGTGGATGTTTTATTCAATACCTGTTGAAGTCATCAGCAGAGTGTCTTTGACTGTAGAATTTCAAGACCAGTGAAGAATGAATGAAGTGGAAATCCCACTTTTCCCCAACAACCCTTTGATTTATCAGCAGTAGACTTTTCACTGGGAACCTTAGAAAAGAGTTTGCAGATGTACCACCACAAAACATTTAAATTTATACGAGTGAGAGTTCAAGCCTTGCCCCAGATCAGCTGAGTGGGAAATGAACACCTAGTGCTCCTGTTGGCAAGCTGGAGCGAAGTGGTAGTAGCCACACCACTTTGCCACTGACCACAGAAAATGTCATGCCTTAAGTGGATTAGCGCAAAGGAATGTACATACACATGTGATCTTTAAGGTCCTTTCCAACCCTTAACATTCTATGATTATATATATTATGGATTAACCGAGTAGAAGAATCTGAGTTATTCACCTATCATGTACCTCTGCTCGATGGACTGACTGGAGGGAGGGATCCTTTACATCCAAGGCTGTGTGTACCTGGGGAAATCTGCTATGTGGGTTACTCCTTGAGTTAGGCACCCAAGAAAGCAGACTTTTGCTTTTGGGCAGCAAACCTTTGCCAAGACTACAGACAGTAGGTCAAATTACACCAAAAGACTATCTTTGTCTTTCCAAGGTTCTTGGAAGCTAGTGATGCTTTAAAAATTTCCAACCAGCAATCTTTGTAGGACTTCTGCTAAAGGGAAAATTCAAGTTGACTCTTGACAGTCCCCAGGAAGGCCGAATTTCTTCTCATAAAAGTTGGCTAAGAAATGCTCTGGTGGTTGTAGATGCAGATCTTCTGTTTCTGTGCATCAGTATCCCACAAGGAAGAAAACTATTTTTGCCAGCTCAAAGAACTTGCATCTAATGAAGGATTGTGCAAGTGGTAAATATTTTCTCCTGATCCCTCATTTTTCCAAGAAAGATCTGTATGCATTCTCTGAAACCTCTGCAGAGAATCAGCACACAAGCAAATTACTGCAGATAATAACAGGGAACTGTTGTCAGAATGACAACTGAAGAAGAACACATGTGAGGCTCTGTCTACAGAAATTTTTAGTGACTCTAAAAAACAATTGATTTTGGATGATATTGTCTTGGTGATTTTCACCTCTCTTTGCTCAGTGTGTAAAGAGTTTCAAAGGAGAACACATCTATCAGGCAGAAGAAATTTAGTCACTAAATTATAACAGTTCTTAAAAAGCTCGTGTTAGTTTCTATTTTTTAATAAAAAAAATTAATCAAGAAAATAATTATACATTTATCTCTTTCTCTGATCTATGTCCACAAACTTAATTAAGCGCAGAAAGAGGAAAAGGGGAGAGTATGCTAAAAAAAAAAAATCAATAATGCTTCTTGAAGATGTTTTCCTTCTTTAGCATCAAAAATCTTTTAAGATGGAATAATTTATTCTCTTTTATATGTGTACCTATTTGATTTCAAATTTTGTTATTACTGGTACAAAGTTTTAAAAATTATTGACTTCTAGTTATCACTGGATCTTGCTGATAAGGATAAATATTTAAAATGCTGTCAAAAAGCCTGAAGGATTTAAAATGTAGAGTCTGATTTACAAGAACTGAGAACCTAGATCTCATTTCCATAAGACAAGATATGTACTGTTGTATCTGTTTTGCAAATGACGTTTGTTGGGAGATGTTGAGATGCCAAAGCGACCCAGTTCTGCTTAGTTATCACTTGCTTTGAAAATAGCCTCTCTAAACACATCTGAATACACTTGAAACTGTTCCCCCCTCATTTTTCATTCTTTTTCTTGTAGAACACTAACCAGAAGGTATTAATTTATAAGAACTCAAGGTGACTCAAATGGCTTTTCTTTTGGAATTGTTTGTTTTCCCACTGCCAAAAACTAGTTTTACACCTGGCTGCTATTATCTCAAAGTAATCAAATAATGTGATAAATATTATCTGCATGTAATCTATTAAAAGTTGAATCAAAGAACAGGTGTTGCTATTGTAAAGATTAATTTTGCAGCTCTTCTGCTCAGACTCACAAATTATGAACTCCTGGATCCTTTCAACACTAAATCACACACACAACATCCACACAGATTCATTACTTTAGAATGAAAAATTATGTGTAATCTTGCCAGCTGCTCTACCTACAAGCACTGGCATCAGCAAGTATGCCAAGCTCCTTACTGACTCCACTTTACAACCAGGAATTTGCAGCTTCTCTTCTTTGTCAGTGGTGGCAGTTCTGCACTTTCTTGCCCATTACAGTAGCATACAATCTCAAATGGGGATGATAACACAATTAGTTATTTTTAATAACAGTTATCATTATTACATCTCAGATACAGAAAGTATTACTTTGATAAAGGATCTTTGTTCTATTCCTTCAGTTATATTAGTAGAAACAGTGACCTCCTATAGAGGGTGCACCAGTTAACTACAATGCAGTTAACTGCAGTCAACATGGGTTCACAAAGGGAAAGTCCTGTTCAACTAATTTGATATCCTTCTATGAAAAGGTCACCCACCCAGTGGATGAATGAAAGTTGGTGGATGCAGTTTTTCTGGATTTTAGTAGAGCTTTAGATACTGCCCCTTACAGCATCCTTCAGGGCAACTTGGCCAGACGTGGGATGAGGGGGTTCACAGTGTGCTGGGTGAAGAACTGGCTGAAGGGTAGAGCTCAAAGGGTTGTAGTGAATGGGGCTACATCTGGCTGGGGATTGGTAACCAGTGGTGTTCCTCAGGGCTAAGTTTTAGGGTCGATTCTGCTCAATACATTTATCTACAACCTGCAGGCACCATTATCTACAACCTTGAATGCACCATTACTAAGTTTCCTGATGATACCAAACTGGGAGGTGCTGCTGACTCTCTTGAGAGACAAGAGGTCTTGCAGAGGGTTATAAATAGATTGGAGCATTGGGCAATGATTAATGGCATGAAGTTTAACAAGCTGAAATACCAGATTCTGCACTTGGGACAGATTAATGTCAGACACAAGTATAAACTGGGAGAAAAGTGGTTGGAGGGTATCCCTGCAGAAAGAGATCTGGGGGTGCTGGATTGCAGCAGGCTCGGTAGGAGCTGGCAGTGTGTCCTGAAGCCAAGAGGCCAAACCTCATCCTGGAGTCCATCAAACACAGCATCATCAGCAGCTCAAAACAGGTGATTATCCTGCTGTGTTCAGCATTCATGCAGCCTCACCTGAAACACTGTGTGCAGTTCTGGGCCCCACAATTTAAGAAGCTTGTGAAGGTCTTTGAATGTTTCCACAGGGGGGCAACAAAGCTGGTGAAAGGGCTGGAAGGAATGACCTATGGGGTGTGGTTTAGGACTTTGGGCTTGTCTAATTTGGAGAAAAGAAGCCTCAGGGGTGATCTCATTGCTCTCTGCAGCTTCCTGAGAAGGGAAGTGGAGAGGGAGGTGCTAATCTCTCCCTGCTATCCAGTGACAGAACATATGGCAATGACTCAAAATTCTGCCAGGGGAGGTTCAGACTGAACATTAGGAAGCATTTCTTTACTGGGGGGGGTGGGGGGTGGTGAAACACTAGAACAAACTTCCTAGGGAGGTGGTCAATATGCCACTGTTCATTCAAGAGGCATTTGGACAACGTCCTTAATTGCATGCTTTAACTTTTGGTTAGAAACTATAGCTTACCTTCTTTCCCTTCTCTCTTCTCAGTATCATCAGATCCAGCAAAAACAATTGTTATTAGCTAGGCAACTATCATCTCTAATGATTTGGTTCTGGGACTGAAACTTTTATCTATGATTTACCACTTTGTTACACTGGGCAGTGATAATGACCTACCAGGATTTTTGCAATATGATAGCACGGGATCTTGGGTGCTCAGAAGTCCTCACATCCATGCAATTCAAGTACAGGAGCTATAAAAGAACCGTATTGTGTATCTGGTATGTCCTGAAGCATCAGTTTCCCTGATCACATAATTGGCACCAGTCTGTGCGTGCACAGCCAGTCCTACCAATGTTCGTGGGATTGTAAATTCCCTACAGAAAGTGCCAATGAAAAATCACACGAACAGAAAAGGCAGGTACCAGGGTCTTCCTTGGGCCACCTAAGGTGAGCTTCAGCCCAAAGATAACTGAAAGGCTCAGCTGCAATTCAAACTGGACTTACTGGCTTGGGACTAAAATCAGCTGGACACACAGAATCTCATTTTAACACTGTGGGTTCAGAAAACTTGGGACATGCTCTTCAGTACCCCATTTTGTAAATCTAAATTTTCCAGTCAAACTTTGGGCTATGTATGAATTTGTGAAACTGATGTATGAATAGAAAATAATTTTTTAAGTGGCATAATTTAAAAATACATTCTGTTTTTCTGGCATGATTACAATTAATCACTAATCCCTTACAGAACTATTCCATTCTGTGAAGAATTTGTCTTTTCATATGTTAACTATCATGTTTCAAACAGTTTTAGTTGAATGTATTGAGTTTTCTAAACATGCTGATTAAATCACATGTTCTTTTCAAATATATGACCTAAAATATGTCAGGAAATAAGTTTGCACATTCACCCTTGCAGATCAAAAAACTACTGTGAACTAAAAAACAATATGTGAAACAGTTAATGTCTTCAGTAAGACTATTTACAGGTACCTTGTAGGCAGAGAGAACGTGCCACAATTTAAACATATTGCACTTTATAGCCTGTTACTTGTTGTTACTTGTTCTGCCATTTAGGCTGTGATCCTGATGACCTTCACTTTCATGATCAGGCAAATGTTTCAAAGAGTGTAAGATATTAAGGATTATTGGTAGGATTAAGAACATTTTTTTTTTTCTACATAGATGAATTAAAAAGAATGCAAGTAAAACAGAGGTACTGGAGTTACAGGCCTAAGGAGGGAGGCTCTACTTTTCAGAGCGGGGGGTTTTTAGGTTGTCTTTTTAATCCGGTGACTACGTATTTATTAAACAGAGTATTTCAACTTCATGTTACTTCTCTGGAACAGCTACTTTAACACATCAGGAGAAATTGTTTCACTTCGCTTAAGTAAACTGTGGTCTGTGATCATTCTGTCATATAGAAAAGCTTTTGTAAATCAATCCTATAAAGAAAAATGAGTAATTGGTACTTTTGAAAAAAATTCCTCTGAGCAGCATGACATCTCCACAGCATTTGAAGATATGGAAAAGAGAAGTTACGTTTGAGGGTTTTGACCTATTATTGGGTCCTAACAAATATACTTACATTTGTCTTGGTCAGCTTCCACTCCTTCACTTTCTGTGTCACTCGGCAGTATCCAAGGTTGATGAGCAAGTTGAAGCTGTTGTAAGAATTCATCCTGCCACAAACAGATCTATTTTAGATAAAATGGCAATTATTCTATATAAATGCAGACCGTAGCAAATACTCTAGTCTCAATTAACTAGAGAGGAGAAAGCCTTTTATTAAAAAATTCCTTGCTATGAAATAAAAACAGAATATAGAGCATATGCAGGTTCCATAGCAATTAAAGTATTTAATTATTTATCTATTTGTGGGGTGAAGAAGGGGTTTCATTAGCTATTTATCTGCTATAGACTCCGATATGACGGATATATACACACTCTTCTTGGAAATGCAGTGACACAGAACAAAACTGGAGATATTCCATCTGTCCCTGCAGTCTTTGGACTGGATAGACTTGCCAAACATGATTTGCTTAAGTGAGATTTTGATTTGTCAAGACTTTCACTGATCCTAATCTAATAAGAATAAGAACCTGAAACTTGATTTAGAACCTGTGGTTTTATTGGAGAACAAGTAAGCTTAGGAATGAAAAACACTATGGAAACTCTTGTCTCCAAGATACCATAAAACATCAAAATATAAATGTTTTACATAGTTAAAATCCAGCTGAGTATACGCTTTTTAAAATGTTTTAAAATTGCCTCCTTTTTAATATAATGTATATATGTATGTATTTAGAAAAATTTTCCCATGCACCACACACATACATATGTATGTGAGCATGTGCACATACAGGCACATAAAACACTTTGACACATTCTTTTGCAATATTCAAGGGGAGAGATGAGACTGGAATGCACATTTTTATTTGAAAAAGCAGTTCAAACATGCAAGTCTAGTCTCTAAAAGAAAACTTAAACATTGGCCAGATATCATAAAATTACTGGCCAGATTTTCATACGTTCTTGAAAAAAAAGGACGGGTAATAGCCCTGTTTTCTCTTCCATCAGCTGAGAACCAGAATCTCCATTTTTACAGTTAAATAGTACTACAGCACAAATTTTATTCTTAGGCTATTCTTAGGTTGATTCAAAAACAGAAACAAGGCTAGTTTAAATCAGTTCTTGGAGACTGAAGACTCTTCAATCAAGATCTAACTCACTGGGAGTAAATTATTAGCAATCTGTAAAAAAATTCCACAAAGACTGCTGCCATGGCCCAACAGTAAGCTCAGGTAGGAGCTCCAGGCTTTACTCACGTATTGTCATTTCAGATGTGCTGTGTTTGAAAAGGTTGCTGCCTACAGCACTGAACACGTTTTGTTTCAAGGAACAGGATTTTTGCAGTAGGGGAAGTGGCACTCACACTCATCTGCATAGTTTTGAATCTTGCAAAAACACAGAGAAAAGATCTGACCCAGGTGGCAGAACAGAATGAAAGTATCTGACCAAAAAGAGAGTCTATAAGGTATGATTTATATCATAAGGTATGATTTATATGCCACTAAGCCGGAGTAAAAATTTTGTGAATCAATACTTTGTTCAAATAAGGCGAAATTTCCTGCTCTTAACAATGACAAACCAATAAAGATTGCTGAATACCATTTTAAATTATCTGAATAAATGAAATTATTGTTAAATTCCAAGTGTTCAGCAAATGAAATGGCAAACTAGGGAGCCAGTAGTATTTTCATCTCAACAGCTATTGATAAATATCACAGAATTGTATCATTTTAATGGAATCCATCCTAAAGAGATAAGCAGGATTCAACATTCCTTTGCCAATTTATACAAAACACCAAAGGATTAAGTACATGCATAAAACTATCTCAGCTAAAGGATTTGGAACCCTGATTTATTAGCTTTATAGAGATAATAAAACTATTTCTCTAGGTAGCATTTCTTTGCTATAATTCAATTCAGCCTTGAACAGAGCTGATAATAAAACACACCTGTTAGAAGTTAGTCATATCGTGTGTGCCAGGAGGCAGAAACTTGTCCACAAAATCTCAGATCATTATAAGCCTTTAAGCACTAAAAACCCCAAAACTTTCTTCACAGCTGATATGTTAAGTACTTGCCAAATTATTTAAGATTTGTGCTATAACAAGATTAAACCACCCACACTGCAGCATGAACTTTACTAAAACTTAAGAACTTTGAACTGTATTAGTAATATTTTTCTATTTTAGACTTGTTATATTACTCTGAAACACATTACAATCTACAATACATAAGGCATTGAGAGATATGTTAAAATTCCTGACAAAAACCCAAGTAAATAAATAAATAAATATTTCGAGCTCCTTATGATAAAACATGCTCCAGGTGTCCAATAATCACTTCTTTTCAACTGACTTATTCTTGCCAAATATGTATCAATGTTGTACTGGTTAATTCCATTAACATCACCTAAGAGTAAGGAAGCATAATTATTTGCAAAATCTTATCATAGCTTCTTCTGTAGGATTGACAATATAACCAAAGTGTATTTACATCTAGTAGAAATAGCCAGCTGACACCATAAGGCTAAGAAGAATAAAAGCAATTTCCCTTCTTTTATTTTACTGGTTTTATACAGGCAGAGTATACAAAACCTACAATGAAAGTCGCAAAATAAATTACAGTATCAGCCTTGAGTTTTATATGTTTGTGATCTGTAAAAGTACAAAGACAGAACTCTTCTTGTTCTCCTACCCCAGGCCACCACTGCCTTTTTAAAATACATCTGCATGGTCAGAGAGAAGCTGTGATAGAAGAAAATGAAATCACATGGCCAAAAATAGGAGGAAACCTCTAAAATGGCAAAAAGTGTCACCAGACAGGGATACTTCCTGGGTATGTTCTGTCTAAATCTACTTCTCTAAGTGACCAGGAACTTCAGTGGGCAGAGACAGATTAAAGCTCCCAAAGCTTCTAGTATAACACTCCAAAGATGAGGCTAGGAGTGTCAGATTGGCCAGACCTCCATTAGCTACTTTCTGATATCCAAAGTCCTTTACAACTTCGCAGAGGCAGGTCTTCAGTATGAATTTGTTGAATTAGCAGTTTTCCCTTTGGAAGCAGAGCTAGTCCCAAGTTGAGTTTCCATTATGTCAAAGGTCACTTGTGCATATGAGGAAAGGATAAATAGGGTTTGAGCTGGCTCACTGGCAGCCAAGGTACTATTGTACTCAGGGAGCAAAGAGAAAGAACAGAATTTGTTACTTCTAGAAGGGATTATAACAGAGGATAAGAACTGACATAAAAATGATGAGATTTAACATCAGCTTTAAAGTGGGATTGCTGGCTGAAGCTGAACATGCTATTCTAACTAGAAAACAGGGTAATAATATTGCTCACTTCCTGAAGTTCTTGAGACACATATATACATATAATTAAAGTATAACAGGACACTTATTATAAAAGCTATCAGCAAACAGAAGTAATAAGACAAAACAAATGAAATGTGACTCCTGGTTCTTATTAGTGTAACTACAGAAAGGTTGTGGAAGAAAGTATTTTTAATTGCCTGCCTTGTTACAGGAAAGATGAGAGGGGATGGACAGACTGAAGGTCCCTCAGTGGAGATGCAGTGCTTATTACACACATATATTTTCAGGAGTATATACAAGAATTCTACTTGGTATCAAACAACTATGTATCACTAAAGAACAAGACTGCTTAAAAAGAAAGAAAAAGAGGAGTGAAGAATTTAGTGGGAGATAATTAAACCCGTCATTTCTTCTGAATATTTTTAGTTAAAAATAATCTTTAATTCTCATTTTCTCATATGTGAGAAAATTCTAACACAGAAACACATTACATACCTCAAAACAGAAGACAGAGGGATTTTTTTTTGTCAAAAATAAATGTGTTACAATTACTTATATTTTTTCCATGGAAAACTTATGGTTTGAAAAATATATCAACTGGCAATGAAGACACTTTCAAAAGAACTGTAGTCACCTCCAGTCATCATATCTTCATTTCCTTAAGCTGGATATTCAATTTTAAGTGAAGAAGTAGCTCAAGTGATGGGACTAGTGCGCTGCCATTCAAACACCAAAATAATGAGGATTTTTTTCACCACCAAATTTAAGTAAAATTCCCTTCCCAAATTCTTTAGTTTTGGAGTAATCTGTGCCTCATTTCCTTTCTCTCACAACAAATAATGAAGGCCACATAATTAACTGCAGGATTACACTAAGTATCAAACCCCTAACTTTCCTACAAGCATCTCTAAGCAACATTACTATAAACAACATTTTAGATTTTCCTTAGAAGTCATTAGACTAATAGTATACATTGTGTCAAATGTCATACTCAACAGATTATTAAAACAGATGATACTTCACAGAAACAATTATCTAAAGGTATGATACTATTTTCAGCCTTTGAAAAAAGGTCGCCAGGCTTTGACAAATGGGTTACAAAGAGATTGATAATAATGGTGGGAACCAACATATCCCACCATTTAAAAATTAGCAATCTAGACATATAGTTCCTTCTCAATACAGTATAGAAGGACCAGCATATCCTGAGAAAAGACTCACCTTTGTAAGGCATGTATCTGAGATAGACAGCAGGGCTATTCTTTCACAGGTGCTTTTATTTCCACTGCCTACACACTGAAGTTATCTTTAAGGCAGCTAAGGTTAGCAGAGGAGAATCCTACTCAGAATTTACAAGGTACTTTAATTTTTTGTTCTGTTCTGTTTTAAACAAAGATTAATCCTGTAAAAGCCAATAATATGGAATGGAAGTTTTTATGCCGTAAATCAGCAATTAATGCACATAGTACTGGACAGTGTTTCAAGAATGTTGGACATTTTCTCTTGCAATTCAGTTTGGTGCTTTGGAAAAATCTGTCAGTTGAGCAATGCCTAACTAATCATTCCAACGTGCCCAAAAAATGATTTAAAAATTAGACCAAGGAAATATCATGCGCTGCCAGCGTAGCAGGAAAAAAATACCCTGGAACATAAAGATAAGATATAGTTGTGTTTAATATTCCAGAGGAATGCAGATAAAGTTGTGTTTGATATTCCAGAGGTACACACCTCGTAGAGACTGTAAGGCTAACAAAACTGCTTTGCGTCATACAGGCAAAACCCTACAGAGCTCATGGTAAATTTGGGGAGCGTGAGTGTTTCAGTAGGATTACTCTAATAACACTGACATTCTCTAGTCAGTACCTCTCAAAGCTGAGCAGTATTTCCTTGCTAATTTTCTCATCATTATATTTCAAGTTCTTTTCAGCACAGTAGGTTACATTAGGTATACTGATGTTATTTGAACATAAAATGCAGTCTCATATTCACACTACTAAACATAGCCAAGACATTAAATTGAAAATCTTACTTCTGATAAACTGTTTCTCTGAGTAGTGACAGTTCCAACAACGTCTCCACTCACTTGCACAGAGAGCCCTGAAGCAGCACTGAGGGTCCTCCCCATTTGGCTCTTAGATGTCAAAGATCTGCTTCTTTGTATACTAATAATGCTTTCCCTATTTCCTTGGTTGCTAGGGGTAAGAGGCCGTGACAACAAGCTATTTGGAGTCACAGCTCTGCTCCCTGGAGTTGACGACCTGTTGGTTTTAGCACCAGGCGTGGAAGGTCTACTGTTTGCAACACTGGAGACCTGCGTTCTGCTGTTGGTGGGCAGCGGTGGTGATTTGTTTCCTTGGAGCTGAATGTTCTTCCCCGTAGGAGTTGGCACCTGAGGCCTTGGGGTTTGGCCCTGTGAAGCTTGAAGATTGCCTTGATTGTCAGATGAAACTACACTTTGATGCTGGACACCAGAGCCTCTTGAGAGCCTTGCTTCTTCCCATAATGCTAGGTCCTTCTCAATGTCTGTGCACACACACACACGAACAAAACAGAAAGAAAAGAAACTCACAGTCTATTTCTCTCTAGTTTAAAACTCTTAATTATCTTCTCCCACGTAAGTGACAATTTGAAGCTGTGAGGAGAAAATCTATTCATGTTTAAAATAAAAGGCATCAGAATTAACAGTTCAAATGCTTTTGGCAACCATTTCACTAAAGTTTTTTTACTACAGACACAGCTATCCTGCAGAAATGAAACATTACCACTTCACTGAATGTCAACACAACCTATAAAACCCCCTCTTGTTTCATCAAAGTTACCTCTCTGTGGCTTTTGCCAAGATGGAACAGTGACATAAACTTGCCATTCTTAGCTGAAGTAAAGCACAATCCAAAACTAGTTCAAGGCAAAACTTCAGCTTCTGGCCTTGCTGTCTACTGCCCAACCAAAACCCTGGGGAAAATAACCCTTGAGCTTTGGCTCATCTGGATCTGTGATCCTGTTTGAACCTGAATTTTGTCTTCTGGCCTGCTGTCAATGGCACAGCAGCTGATGGTGTCACCAACAACTAGAATCCAAGGAGAAAAGGTGACTACCATTTGGTGGTCCAATTCCTACCTCTCAAACAGCCATAAGTACAAACGTGGAGCTTACGAAACAGTGTAATCAAGTTTATATTTTATCTTACACTACTGTTATGAATTTTCACTTTCATTGGCAGGTACTCTACTGTACCTTGGTTTTGATAGAAACAGTCAATTATCTTTAGAATGGCAATGCCATTTCCCATTAAACTGCACAAGTCACAGTACCAGAAGCTGTGGGAAATCAGAAGGGCTGTACTGATTTAAATACCTATTAAGTGAGCTCATATAAATTCAGCATTTAATTTTTTATTTTGATAAAAAATTATTTCAGGTTCTTCAAGTCCTAAAAGAAACAGATCCTAAACCGCATATTGGAGAATGAGATTTTCTTTCACATGTTTACCAGTAGGTATAAAAGGAATACTGTATGTTAAATAATTACAGATATGCTGCCTTAAACATTAGCTTATTTTATAATAATACCTTGAAAACAGGAAAATTTCATGTTACTAGTCTAATACAATATATTCCACATAATTCAAATACTATTAATAGAAAAGCTAGTAAAACTGAAATTATTGTAAAATCCTCAGACAAAAGTGTCTCTCAACTTTTTAAAGATAAAATGTTCAGCTGTTATCAAGTTTCAAAACATAGTTATTGTTTCTAGCACACAGTTAAAAATATTTCTGATTCCTTGCTGACTTCTTAAAATTAATTATTTCCATTTTGAAATTATTATGCCTTGAAATACTCTTCCATTATGTTCTCAACTTTGAAACTTCATAATGTCATAGAATGGCTTGGGCTGGAATAAATCTTTAAGGTCATCTAGTTCCAAACCCCCTGGTTATGGGCAGGGACACCTTCCACTAGGTCATGTTGCTCAGGGCCCCATCACACCTGGCCTTGAACACCATCAGGGAGAGGACATCCACAAATCTAAATCTCTGCTCTTTTAGTTTAAAACCTTTCCCCCTTGTCCTACCACTACATGAATTCACAAAAAGACCCTCTCCAGGAATCTTGCAGGCCCCTTTGGGTACTGGAAGGCTGCTCTAAGGTCTACCCAGAGCCTTCTCTCCTAAACAACTCCAACTGTCTCAGCCTGTCTTCAGGTGAGATTTTACAACCTTCTGATCATCTTTGTCACAACTTTACAAGTTTATCCCTTTATCCCTTCTCTGGACCCAACACAAACAGGTCCCCATCCTTCTTATGTTGGAGTCCCCCAAGATGAATGCAACACTCCAGGTAGAGTCTCACGAAGGTGGAGTAGGGGGGAGAATCTCCTCCCTTGACCTGTTGGCCACTCCTATTTTGGTGCAGAACTTGTAAGATTCCTATCAAAAATTCAGAGGCAAATAAATTATATTGTAGACTATTTGATTTAAATCAAACAACGAATTTGTTCTTTTAAAGGTTCAGCTTAGCTTATTTCTTTGTGAAATTACAGACCTTTAACTTCCCTGTAGTGGTTCAAGAAAGAGATTACCTGAATAGTGAATGATCTAATAAGAGTTAAATAAACATTATATTCTGGCTCATGTTTCCTTAATTTCATGCAGCAATCAAGCCTGCAGATAAATCAATTATTCTAATAATTTCCCTACATATAATTAACATGTTTCTATAGCATAATTATTCAGTTTTGTTTACACATTCTCTGTTTGATTTTGCTTTAATATAAGCCTTTCAACCAGAAATAAAAAAAAAAAAATTGCACATCCCCAGCTTTACAGTATTATCAGATCCATATTAAATAACAAAATTGAATTATGACTTAAAATTTTTTTTAAATCCTTGTTGATATCATTTAAAGGAAAATAAAATTGAGGTAATAGAGCAACACAAAGTCATTTTGTTTTCATATAAAATATGGCAGAATAAGGATATCATTCATATGCACTTGAAAACTGTTTATTATTTAACAGTTCTTCTTGTGATAAAAATATATTCCAGAAGTATCCAAAGACCACAGAATCAGTGTAACAAACCAAACTGGCAAGACACTGGAATCAACTACCAAAAAAAATATTCTCCACTTGCATGTGATATAAAGCAGCCACAGTAACATAAGAGACTGGATCTTGGACAAAAAAGTTATGAGCCATATGTAAAGAAGGAAAAGAAAACTGATTGCTTCAACATCTGATTTTGTAAAAATGCTGTTTTCAAATATCTAGGTACTGAGGCAGTTGCTGGCAATCAGTGCTAGTCCTTAATTTAGGCACAGGCACCAAAGTGTGCCTTATGTTAGGAGTGAGTTTTATCCAGTACATAGTCCATAAGGGAAAAACAGGCCCCTTAAGAAGGTATATCTGAGACAGGGGGCCATACTTCGTCATTGCACAGGTAATCCAAGTCATAACTCAGGCACCAAAATTACTGTCTAGATAAGCAATCATTTCATAGAATTAATGGGTTTGAGTGTGCTTGGTAAGAGAAGTGAAACAAAAAGACTTGCTGATATCACAGACACCTGGACTTTTGTGAATCTGTAAGACAAATAAGGCTAAGCAAAACTGCAGCATTATTATCTGAGGTACTCAGAACTGATTCTTCATGGAAGTCGTTATGCTTGTGTGTGAGGGGAATAATTTTCTCAAGCAGCATTGGTGTTATAACAGACATGACTTATTAGGAATACAATAGCCCAATGTCTAATAATTGGGCTGTTTTCAAGCGAAGTTCTCAGCCAGATAAGAATTACTGAATGGTAGAATGCCTGATCCTTGTGTTTCAGTATTACTGAAATAACAGGCCCAAAGACAAATAACAGGAATAGCACTGATGTGAGAGAGAAGACCTTGTAGGTCACACAACAGCAGACTGAATCTCAGAGCCTTAGTAAATGTAGCTATGTAGTTTACAATCAAGTATTTAAAATTCCATATTCTATTGAATATTGGAGTTATTACTGTCAGCTTTGCCAAGGGAGATCTAAAGGAACTGCATGTTTCATAGCATACTGCATACAAGAACAGTTTGTATGACCATGGAAGTGAGACTAGTTAGGACATAAATTGAAGTAGGGGGATCTTCACCTGACTCCTCCTAAGTGAAAACTACAGCAACATAAGAAAAGACAAGTGCTACCTCAGTAGCCGAGGCCCCTGGAATATTCAGGTCCCTGCTACGATACAGAAACCTGATGAACACAGATTCGTTTGCTGGTCTCCTGGTTCCCACTAGATGTTTCTAGCAGTTTCAGCTTAAAGAGATGGCTCATAGATTTTTCAGTCTAGTTTGGCAGTGGCTGCAGTTCTAATAGCTGTAAGCTTTTTGAACCTGCCCCCCCAAAAAATCTGAATGACAGCATATCTGTTGTCAGACACAAAAAAACACCTAAAAAAGCTTCATTTTTATGTATCATTATTTTTAGTTCTTTCCTCATTATGAGCCAAACCTTTTTTTACAGTCACTGTGCTCATAGCTTTGTCTTCTGCCTTGACTTCAGCTGTAACAGCCCCTAGGCAGAAGTACCAGAGCTGTATCTCTTTCAAAAGAAGATACAGCTCTAAAGCCTTTCATACAGATACATTTGGCAAAATAAATATACGAAGTCTTTTAGAAAACCACACCAAAAGTGTGAAGTTCTTTGCCTCACTCTCTGAATGCCTTGAAAGAGGGATCAGATAAGTTTCTTTTCTGCCTTCATTTTACATATGCAGTCTTTATGTACTAGTTCAGCATTACTTTTCACAGAATTGGCCGTGAAGCTTTCACCATATGACAAATAGCATGCATAAGATAGGACTACCATGCTGTAGGTCTATTTAATACATTATAATGAAAGCTGAAAACAGAAAATATTGATTACAAAGAGGAACAAACTGCAAGCTACCTTTTAGGATATCCCTCATAACCTTTACAAAGCTCTGAAACATATTTTTACTGAAAAAAACCACACTTTTTTGTTGGACTTTTCAGAAATGGTTACCCCGTCAAAGATGTTGCAGATATTCCACGGCACACAAATTAACAGACTACGCTTAATCAGAAGTCTCATGAACAAGATGAGTTTTCCCTGCAAAGCAATCTATTCTCAAGCTAAAGATCCACAGAAGCCTGTTTTTAGAGACTGCTTAACAGAAGATAAAGCACTGGCACCTCCTTACAGCAAAAGTCTTGGTGAAACATGAAAATAAAAAAAAAGAAGCATTAATATGCTGTGGTCTGACAGTGTATTTAACTATTTATTTAATTTAACACTATTTAATTACTGTTTAAGTACTGTACTTACCATAATTACAATGAAGTTCATCACATCTACAAATAAAACAAGAATTTTGTTGTTTTTATTCAGAGAAGAAAAAGGGAAGTTTAAGTTTTCATCTGTTTTCATCAGCATGTGAGATAGATAATCTTTTCCTTCATCTAAAATCTTGGCAGAGCAAGCTTGGTGAGTGCTGTTAGGTGTTTTATGATCCCTTGCTACCATACATACCAGCTAGGTGTTTTTCCATGGTCTGAAGTTCTTTTGCTGCTAAGGAGTCCTTTAGGAGTTTCTGCTTTGGGGAACCTCCAGGTCTGGCACCCACAGCATCCAAGGTCCAAACTGCCTGAGACTTACACAGATAAAAAGAAAAGGAAATACTTTTGATCGAGTTTCATATCTATATAAGAAACAATAAAAAGAGTGGTGTCCTCATTCAGAACCGTGAACCTGGTGTTTTTTATGTAGAATATAAATATAAAATTTTATGCAAAACACTACAAAATATCATGTCTTACCTTAAATAACATAAACAGTAGGCTTTAGATAAAAGCAGTAGGTCTAAAGGAACTCAGATATACACCTTCACACAAGCTCTTGCCCCATATTTGGACATTGGAACAAGACAAATTCCTCTATGATTTACCTTCTGTGCAGTTCCAGTTACTTAGTAGGGGGTGCACTTACTTTAAATTACCATAACATTTGGCACAGTATCTCTGCAAAGTAGCACTTCTGGGAATATCATAGAATTTCCTAATCAAAAGTGCCAGTACTGTTTCTTCACTGCAGGAAGTATTCCTTTCAGGAAAGGCAACTAAATCATCAGGGCAACATAGCACTTTGAAAGGGTTGCCAACAAACAGACCATCTCATCAGTCTCTTCATTACTGAACTCTACGGTATTCAAAATTATTTGCATATTCGGAAACCCTCTCCATATAGTTTCAAGAAATTATTGTGAAATGTACTATGAGGTAAAATTCATGATTTTTTTTAATGTGTATTCGAAAGACACAATAAAATATATGAGCAAGTGAGCAAGCCTTGGTCCTAAAAATAACAAACCAAAACAATAATTAAATAATTCTTAACAGCCTATCTGAAATAAATTTTGCATTATTACCTCACCAAAACATTTCATCTGTAGTCTAGGGTTTGGGTTTTTTTTTATTTCCCAGGTTTCCTATAGAAACAAGGCTTATGCAATTGTCATTCACCTCTTATCAATTTTTACATCTTTCGATAGATGTCAAGCAAATTTAGAGAGGCCATAGTTTCAAGCACGTTAAGCTAAAGTAATCATCAAAGGATGAACATGAAAATACAGGTTTGACATTATCTCTATTCATAAAAAGAGTTGCTTTAACCACAAATGCTAAATAAAAAAACTGTATCTGCCTTCCCTTTTAGAAAAGCAAGCGTAATTCTCCAGAAGTAAAATGTTACACAGGATATATTTTACATCATTTTAATCTGTTGCAAATAAACACTACATTGAGTGTTACTGATCATGGTGAACCATGCATCTTTAAAAAAGGTTAACACAGATTCATGTTTATAAAGCAGCAGCTGTACTGCAACGCTGATCATGCTTATGCAAAAAAACGCAGTCATATTTACCAGCATACAAAATAGCTTGAAGTTGCATATAATTTTGTTGTTACTAACTCATAACATTTTTAGAACTTTTTTTTTATTTTCAAATTGTTTTTTATACTAGTTGTGCTCTGGTTAAAGTTACCCACATTTAATCCCAGGAAAATACATAGGAATAGCTGAATAAAACAGTAAATTACTCAGAAGTGAACTGATCTTCAAACATATTAATTTCCAACATATCACTTAACCTGATTCACTTGTTCCCCCAAGAGACTTGGAGCATTTTTCACTTTGGTCCTCCTTGTAAATTCTTCATTCAAATCATAATCTAGATTTTTGAGCTCCCTACAGAATATTAATCTCTATTAAATTAATAACATTTCTAAATGCTTATTTTAAATGGATATTTTTTACCCAATATCTATTTCTAAATGGAAGAATATTTTATTCTATGATCAGTTCCTCTGAAATAAAAAAAACTAAATAAGAAATGTGAAGGGGAATAGGGTTTGTCAGAGGACTCCAATATTTTAATTTTCAATCTGTGTTTAGATATACTCTGCTCCCAGAATTTAATGGTGGAAAAAGGACATTTTTATATACATTTAACAGGGTATATTTTCACATCTGAGAAAAAAATAATGTCTCAATAATGTCTATTAGAAAAAAAACAACTAAGGTTATAAGGATTAATTGGAATATATACAATTTCATTCATTAAATACAACTCTGACGAAATATGAAATAAAACCTAGCCAGTGGTCTATGACAATATTTGAAGACCAAACTGCTCTTCTAATACTCTTAAATTGGACTATTCAAGCTTATCATAGTAAATTATTATCATCTTTCA
Source organism: Empidonax traillii (assembly GCF_003031625.1). Taxonomy (NCBI): domain Eukaryota; kingdom Metazoa; phylum Chordata; class Aves; order Passeriformes; family Tyrannidae; genus Empidonax; species Empidonax traillii. The sequence continues at coordinate 286,580 of NW_020955520.1, forward strand.
TAATTCCCAAACTTCCTTAAAAAGCAAACTTCCAAAGGTTAGCCTGATGAGAAGGTTTCATTTTCCATGTCCTGGAAATGTTTCTGGAAATGAAATGGAGTTATCTTTGTCTTCTACAAACCTCTGCTGGTTTTTCTTATGTTTTGCATTTTCCTCAACTGTACTTCTTCCCTTTATGCACAGTAGCCATGGAAGACACATAGAGTAAAGAAAGCTCTCTACTGTCTTAGGAGAAACTAAGATAAATGGAGAAAAATGATTCCCTAACCATAGTCATCATGATAGTGCTTTAGACATTTATAACTGCATGAGTAACCATTAAATTAAATCACAAAGTTCATCAAATGTCTACAATACCTTTGCATGTTTCAAGATGGGTTTTTAAATCTCATATAAGTTGGTATAAGACATATAGATATTTTTGAGTATAATCATATACAGCCATATAAAAACAGATATGGATGTCATACGAGTTTGTTTTCAGTTCTGGATGCTGGACAGATGTATACACACTTTCAAAGAATAAATATTAATCTTGTATGTGATTTGAAACAAGTACTTTTCCATATATTCAGTCCCTGTCATTACATGCTGTTATATTTCAGACACATAGTTCCAACACCTTGTGAAACTAATGAGATAACTTTGGATGAATTTTTGTAACTCTTACTGTGCATTTTCCTGTTTTACATAATATCGTAAGCTGATGACATTTTGCCAGGCAAATATCTTCACAAAAGACCAAAACAGTACTGCCATTGTAGTTATGGAAGATGAGATATTTAATACTAGCAATTTCATTAATTTTCAATTAAATGCTCTTATTTGATAGAAACTATTAATGATCTGGGGGGAAAAAAAGGATACAAGAGTTTATTAAGACATTAAAATTGTACTGTAACCATTTTTTATTCTTTCTCTGAAGCTAGATACTGCAGCAACGTTTTTGGAGGTAGGCTCAGGTAATGTTTTTTTAATATATATTTCTAAATAACACTGAACATAGAAAAATATTTTTTAACATTTTGGGACTCTGGGCTCATCTAGGTGAATAATGCATGAAAACAGAGGTCCTCGGTGTCCCCAGCACACAATTTATGCAACAGCCTCATTCTTAAAAGATAAACACAAGCTGAAAGTAGGGGATTTTATCAAGAAGGCTCTAGAAGCATGTAAGTTCAAAAGCAAGGGTAAATGAATTTGTACAGCTCCAGCAAAATTCCCTGGTTCCCCTTCTCTCCACCAGATGTTCAACAGTTCAGATATGTCAGTTAAGAAAGAGATTCAGGCTTGCAAGCCATTATTTAAACATTCTTGTTCTACTTCGCTAAAACCTATCCTTCATCTCTTGGACAGGAACTGCAGAGATAAAACACTAATATCAGTTAACTTAGACTTTATTAATAATGATAGCATACTGAAAGGAGTTGAAAAATATAGCATGTATGTATGACGTATGTGCATAGAGTCCTCCCAGTCATCTCAGTATCTTCCAATCTACCATTTTATTAATGGTTTATTTACATAAACAAGATTAGCAAGACCTAAGTATGAGGATGTCCCTGAAAGACATTCATTGTCTTTCTAACGTGTAGAAACAACTCTGGGACCTGTTCATGACCCTCAATCTTTGGAGGTGAGGCAGTGTCTCTCTGCAGCAGAAGTATGTTGAAACAAAGCCCTTGGGTTGTATTTGTCAACTTTTAAGGTCAACTATGTGTCCATTTCTCATGTGGCTTTCTTTATATATCATCGTAATTTCTTCACATACAATACATTCATTAATGCTTTTTTTCCTCCTTAGTCCCTTGGCCAAATTACTGCTAAAATAAAAAAATTACAAACAATAAGGCCAAAGATAATCCCTCTCATCACTGATTTCCTGAACCTCTGGAAAATACCTTAACTTACTGGGAACGCCACAATGAATCGAAATGCAATTAAGGAGGCCACCACCTCAGAAGAGAAAATGCTTCTTCATTTCTAAAGACTGTCTGAATTGCATGATCACAAAGAAATGAGGAAAAAGAGGTAAACTCAATTAATTAGTTCCTGAAAAGCTTTAAGTATATCTAAAGCATTTTTATCGTAATTTTTCTTCTACATAGTTTTTCTAATCATGTAAAAATTTTATGGATAACTTCAGGAGATAAAACTGGAAAGAATACAATTGTGCTTAGCTTTCTATGCATAACCTACCATTTCTTTGCCGAATAGTTTAAATATCTTTAATAGACATATTTGACAAATACAAAAAGAACTCCTCTTTACTGAACAAGTTGTTTGCAAGTGTCCCTTCCATTTTGGCTAAGTAGTTGGAAGGTACAGACACTCTGCACGCAGTGGAACTTTCTGTGCAGTATTTTGTTTGAAGATTCTGCACACAACATGTACTTTCTGTACAGAGTTTACCAAGTGTTTGATCTTTCAGCTTCCATAGTCTGTTCAAAGACATAAGGTGAGCTAGTCAACACAGGGTTTTGATACTGTAAAAATAAGCCTTCTCAGAACTCTGCTGCAATATCAGCTGCCACCTCTAATCCCCACCTTCCACATTAGGGCCTGTTCTATTTGAAATACCATGTAATTGAAATTACAAGCTTGTTGCTTCCCATGGCAGTCAGCCAGCACATTTTATGCTAAACCTTGCACTGAAAAAATGGTAGTTTGAGTTAACTTACACACTATTTTTCTTTTTACAGGCAAGTGGGAAACAGGAAATATGTGGACACCTGGGAATCACATTTGTTTAAGTTTCTGAAATGTAACCAGAATAATTTTTTTCTAAATTTCCATTCTGATTTACTGTTATTTGAACCAGTATTTCTGAATTTGTCATGACCAAGAACCCAAAATTTTAGACAGGTAAAAACAAGGCACTCAATTATTTATTTGATATATATATATTTCTAAAGTTCAGAATATTCTTTCAGTTTAAAATTACATTTTAGAGTATAAAATATTTCCTAACAAGAGCATTTTCACTCAAGAGGAAAACTGCCCTACTGCCTGCCTGTGTTAGATCTCCCCTGAAGCACTAAGCACATGCTGTGTGCCAGTGGGGCCAATGAACTTGTGAGAAGCAGAGGCTTTTCTGGAAGCTGTCCTTACTCTTGGACTCGGACAGGGGAATGTGGCAGCCCTGCCAGGTATCACAGGGGTCACATGCTACCTCACAAGTGAGCTGTTGCTGTTCCTGATGTGGCAGTGGAACCTTAAAATAATTATTTTAATGACTAACCTGCTAAATGCTAAATAGTGACCCCAATCCAATAAATAATGTATAGATTTAGTCAGTTACTGTAAGTTTGGGTGATTTAGAGCTGTTGATTATACTCAAGCTTGTACAAGTAATCAAGTTACTTCTTAGTATTGTTCTAAGGGGATATAGTGGAAAAAGCTATGAAAATTTCTAACAAATAGAATTTAAATGATGTATCATCATAGTATTATTGTATTCAACATATAATGATAGTAAGAATAACAGCTTAATTTTTTCTGGTGCATGAAGCCTCAAGTCATTTCATAAATTGAACTACCATTAAGGAATTTATGCATTTGTCACAGAAAATCCATGTCTGTATTTCTTCTATGAAGGCAAATGAAAAGTTTCAAAGCAGTAATGAAAACAGGAGAAAATTTATTTAAAACAAAACACTTCTATAAAACATTTTATTACAGTATTTTTCCCCCAGTAATAAAGAGCAAAAACCCAAGGCAAATTCATGCAGAAATGCTTTTTGCAGTTGGACAACTTTTTTTCTTCCAGTTTCTCTTACATTTGGTTTGCCTTACATGGATAATTTGCAGAGAAAAATACACCTTTTATGTGCACATGCAAAACAAGATGACTGAATGCAAAGATTCACATAAAACCCCCCAGCTAAGCATGACTCCTGTTAGATCCAGGTGGGAAAAGAAGCAACTCAGAGAGAAGGCAAAGGCTACTCAAGTGTGATCTGCTCAGTGTGATCTGCCTTTTTCCTGTTAGTCACTGTAAAGTTAGTAAAGTGAGTAACTTCCCATTGTTTTTCCATTTTTTTTCTGGAATTCTAACCCACCTAAATTTTTCCTAGTATCACTTTGGTGATTTCTTAAAGCCTGCTAGCCAAAGATTTATTAAACTCATTTGAAGAAACATAAAGTAAAATAGGACTCTGAGTTCACCACAGTGAAAAAATCTCAAGAAAAACCTTTTGCGTTTTGCCTAGCACTTTTCATTACATTAAATATTTGCCAGAAAATGACCCAGCAGTAAACTAGGATCTCTAAGGATGCTTTGAATGCTTGCTTCTACTTTGAATTCTTGCAAAACACTTGGGAAAAGTGCTGATTCTTGTAAATACTTCAACCAGCATTTTGCTAGCTTTACTCATTCATTTAGAATGTCTTGTTTGGGATTGTGCAACACTGAAAATCTAATTTCTCCATTTTTCAAATATTAACTCTTTTCATGAAAAATAAAGCATAGCAAAAGATTCTATTTTAAAAAGTTTAAGAAAAAGGTCTAAATTCAAAAACTCCCTGATTTTTGAGGAATAGAACAGTAAACATATACAATGCTACAAAGAAAATCATAATATAACCACAGTACAAGTTATAATTAGCATAAATCATGTTAGAGACATTGATGTTGCCTATCTCTTCTGAGATCGTTTAGTATCCACATCAAAGATCTTACATGTGGATTCATACATGGGACATGAAGAAAAGAACCCACACAGTTCCTTACATATAATTCTTTCTACAATTTTTCTAAAAGCACTTATCCTCTAAAGGCCAATGTATCTTTGAGAAAAATTTGTCAAATACACACTAGTGGAGAAAACTTATTATAATGATCCATTTAACTAGAAACAGACACAAATTACCCTATTGGAATGCAGTACCAGCATTAAACATTGCACACCTTGAACCACATCAGTGGTTTTGACATGTAATATGCACATTTGAGTGAATGCCATGAATCAATTTGTCCAATTTATGAGAAATGTCTGATCAACATCTTATTCCATTTTTCTCTCATCTTATATCTCATATAATATCTGAAAATTATTCAAGTCATCGAAATGTATTTTGGTATCAATTCTGAAGTAATTTTACAGGCATATTTCTTACTGCTTTGGAGGTTTTGTGGAAATCCATTACAAGAATGCATTTATCTTCACAGCCTTCCTATGAGGAACCTCAGTTTTATCTCTATATTTTATATATGAAGATTGTCAAAGTAAAAGTCTCACTGAAAGTTATTAGGGGACCGTGGAACAGATCTCTCCATCAGAGCCCCAACAAGAATAGTTGGATCATTTGATTCTTTTGAGGAGATAAGTTACAGACAAACATAGTGTTGGATACCTGAATCTTACATAAAGAGAGAAAAGTACACAATCAGCTAGTTAAGCACTATTCAAACAAGAACTTTAAGACACAATACACAAAAAAACCCACCCAACCCCCAAAAATCCCAAAGCATATGAACTAACCATAACTGGCTCCTTAGAAACTTAGGCAGTTTCCCAAGGAATTGTGGAAGTGAAGTGAGCTGCCTTTGGCCCACAGAGAGGATGGGTGGGCAGAGCAATAGCTGCAACTGCTCTTGTCTTCTCTTTTCAGCACTGGCCATAACAGCAACAGCCAGTGTGGCTTTCAGGGATAAAGCCCAGAACCTCACTGTCTCTTGCAGTCTACTCTCACAGGCAATCTTAACTAAGCCTGGAACTAGCAGAGCATTAAATGACACAGGTACCTATTGTTTGTTCATTCCTAAGCATGCACACACAGAGAATACATCTGAAACTATTCAGATGAGGGCTGTACATTTCTGTAACAGGACTTCGCTAATAATCATAATGATCTTTTGTTTTCAGTGTATTTTTATTTTTCTATGTAATTCACTTAATTTGTTGCCCTTTCCCTATGCTACATGTTTGCAGAACTGATAAATCCAATTTGGCAGCTGCATGTCCAAATCAACAAGGAACATGGGTTCAGAAACTGATGCAAAATTTATTATACCCCTCTGTTCACTGGTGTGAAGCAGAAGGAGGCTTGAGAAAGAAACTCCAAGCAATGGCAAGTAAAGTTCTGTTATTTACTCCTTTTGCCCAATATCTGCAAATGCTGTGTGAGGTTCTTGCACTCCAAGTTCTCAGAGAGCTTTAGGAATTGATCTAGAACTCCATATCTGTCAACTGCTTTGATAACTCTTGTTGGAAATACTTTATATTCAGTATTATCTAGCTTTATTAGTACTACCTAATCAGATGCTTGAATTTATGTTGCCCTTTTTCCTTAGCTAACAAATACTGAGCCCTTCTTTTCACTTACTTTATAAACACTAAAGCTTGCTATATACCAGTATTGCAATGGCTGAACAGGAATTAACATGTCCTCTTACACCTGTCTAAAATTTTGCAAAACCAAACAACTATTGTCAAGTTATTTGCCTTAGAAAAAAAAAAATCAATCCCATCTTTAACCTGTATTCAAATTACTGGTACAATACAACTAGCATCAAAATTACGGTTATATAATTTTTTTGAAATTATTTTACTGCTGGTTGTGTTTTCTGCAAATTTCATATCTGCAATGATTTTCTTAAATTTCAAAATAAAAGAACTGATGGAAATACTACCAAGCATAATGTTCCATTCTTTAAATATATATCTATATCTATAGAAAAAAAACCTAGCCATAGACTTTAACTAAACAACTCTTGCTTCTTAGTTTTCAAGCAAAAGTTAACAAAAAGCTAAATTATAATTGAGATATTATAATTTCATATTTCATAATGAAAGAGTTTGAATTATTTTTTCTCTTCTATTTGTAAAATTGAGTAATATTTGGTAAAATGAATATTTGACTAATGTTTAAAAATATACAGATGTAGCATAAAATGACTGCACTTTTAATGGGAGCTATATGTGTAAGTCTAACAACATACAGTTTTGTAGGAGATTATAACAATGCACTTCAAAATATCACCTTTCCTAGAAGGAAAATTAAAACAGAGAACTGACAATTTTGAAGGACTATGTAAATTTAGTTTTGTTCTCTCTAGGATGACAACGTTGGCAAGTACAACTTTCATCTTTATGCAAAAGCTATTCTTTATGAAACTTTAAATCCACAAAGTTTTAAAGGATTATCAAAATGGGAAGATACTTACAGATCCTGCCACTTGAGAGGCACTCTGAAATTCATCAATATTTTCTGGAAGTGTTTCAACTCCGGGTACTTGAGCTGTTCCAAAGAGGTAAAAGAGAAGTAAATCACTCTAATTAAGTAAGCATTAGTCACTTTGAAAATACAAAGCCTATAAATTGGGAAGGTAAATGTGGCTACTGTAAATGCACTACTTTTCAGTTACACTTCAATTAATTTTATTGTATTTCTCATTTTATGTCTGATTTTAATTTATAAGCTTAATGCAACATGGAACAGTGTCTTTAACACGACTAGAATGATAAGCAAGCTTCCTTCGGCTGCTAAGGTGCCTTGTAGGCTCTTTACTATTAAAACTAAAAACTGTTCATCCTTTCCACAAGTGAGTAGTGGATCTTCAGCTTTAATACAATTGATAAAATCAGATTTAAATAATCATGCTAAAACAATTAGAATACAGTTAAAATCCTTGAAGTTAAATGCTCTGGTCAATTTAGACAACATTTAAAAGCTATAATTTTAGGCCATACTGCCACATTTGTAACACGACAGGATTTTGCGAAAAGTCTAGAATACCTATTTGATGCATATGCAGTGACTCAAAACAGATTTTATGTACCCATGTCAGAGAAAGCAATTTCTAAGTAACATGCTATGCAATTTCACTCTTAGCCTGACACTGCTAGACGCTTAGATGCTGCATCAGCAGCCCAGGAAAACAAGAAACTCTGATCTTCCCTGGGTTCTACTGTTATGCAGACACTCAGCAGGAAGGGCCTAATGTTTCTAGAACCTGATTTGTTAAACATCTCAGAATGTATTTACTACGAAATCAGAATTATACTTAAGTACGGCAACTATGGTTACCACATTCACTGCAGAAACAGATAAAAGTGGAGAAAGAAGAGGTGATGATGATGCAAAGCTGTGGTCAGAGAGCTGTGCACATACTGGGAGATGATGGCACATTTTTGCTGTTGCATTATCTAGTTCTCAATCCTAGCTCCCACATTTTTGCATCCTTGATTTTTTACCCTGGTCATGCAGTTCCATCTGGAATGACACTATGTGTGTTTCATATGTTCATATTTGTATTGAACATCCCCAATTTCAAACTAATTTCATTCTAATGCCTGTTTTGATCTTTCTACTGTATTGGCTTTAAAGGAAAAAAAAATCCAAACAAAAAAACACTTCCAAAAAACTTCAAACAACAACAAATCAAAATGAAAACAAAACCAACTATATAGGAGCTATATATTGAAGTTTTTTCAAATTTCTATTGGCAAGTAATAAAAACCAGTGGCTCCGGTTTGATCAGAAATGAACTACTGAAATTTACTCTATTAAAATTTTTTTAGTAAACTAAGTATTATGTATCACAATGTAATCTGAAAAGCTGTAGATATAATAGAACAATAGAATAGGAAATACCACATTTACACACTGGCATAGTCCCATAGAATCTATCATTTTCAGTCCAATTATATTATTCCAGGTAGAGTCACAAAAGAAACAAGGCTTTGCCCACACCTCAGAAAAATGTGAAGTTGGACACTATACTGCAAAGAAAGTCACAAACACAAACAGCTTTTCTTAGGTAATTCAAGGAGCGGTTTAGAAGTGCTATGCTTTTCCTTTGTCCTATATTAAGAGATTACTCCCTAATAAGTCATTGCATTTTAAGCTTCCTTCTACAAGAATGCGTAGATTGCAAAAACTTTATTTGCAATAGTGTCCTCTTTTCCTGCCTTATATCATGGCTTCATGCAGAGGGTAAGGTACTTTTCAGCAAAAAAGAATGAACATGTGAAAGAAGGTCCTATGGTACTTACAGGAGACTGGGAGTAAATGAACAATTATCCTTTAGTGATACTATTTCTAAATATATATTAAAACAAACAAACAAAGAGAACGAAACAAAACACAGTAGTACAATGCTTCAACAATTCCCCCAAGCTGAAAAACACACTGGGGATTGACAGCTACAGATTTTACTGGATAAATTCTTAGTGTTATAGTGTCTATCTTTTGAAGATTCAGACATTCTCCCTATCTACCTCAGCAGGAGAAGAGCAGGGCTCAGTGGAGGACTGATCCAAGAGACAAACCTGACAGGTTTGGCAGCTACAAGGGAAGTGTGCTGTGCAGTCACCAAAGCTGCTGCTTCTAATCAAAATCAAGAACCTAGCTATTAAATTCTTCCCTTAGTACTTACCTGTGAAGTGTAATGGAAAAGAGAAACATTTTTGAGAGGTATAGTTTAGGACAGTGAAAAGAAACTGCAGCTTTAAAATGTCTTATGTTCCTCCATCTTGAGACCTGGTTCCTATCTCTGATTTTTACTGCTTAGATCAAACACAGCTCTGTGCAGTTCAGCAGGATTGCACTACAGGGAAGTCAGTACAGTGGTTAATTAGAACCAGATCCAGATTGATAGCGGAGTCAGTATAGTGTTTGATTCTGCACATGATCTTTTCACATAAGCTACTACATTGACTTTATTAAGTGGAATTGGTTCAAGCGAGGCTTATTTATAAGGGCTGTTAGATCAGATGTGCTGCCAATTACTTCTGAACTTAGTTCATCTGAAACCCACAGAAGAGATGTTCCAGACCTAGCAATAATTTCCCACTAACCCAGAAACAGATCATTATCTGAAGAAAGCTACCCTCAAGTTTGCTGTGCATCAGCGCCTTGCCTGGATATTCTTTAATGAATGGTTTGCATCAGCACTTCCCAATGCATAGTTTTCTCTCACTATGGTCATCGGTACTGATAAGTAAAATAAATTTAAATAAACCTGGTAAGTGAAGTCTGTTATTCACTGTTTCAACATGTAACACATCTGTAAGAGGAAATAACTAAAAATTCAGTGCAACAATGCCTTGGTTACTTAGGGGTTTTTAATAATATCTTTAGAAGTCTCTTTTATCATCTTCTCATACATATTTATTGGAAAATAAGAATCAGATGCACAGAGAGCAAGTAATGTGATGCATTTATAGGAAAGATTGATAGCATGGACAGTTGCCCGAGTTCTGTGCCTACTTGTGAAATCCAGCTGTGTCTTTTTTCAAATCAGAATGTACTACTAGCCAACATTTTAGGAAAAAAACCTAAAATCATTTTGACATGCTGAACATTTCTGAAAGTGCTTCTTGACAGAAATTTGGCATTACCTTACTGAAGACCTCAGTCTTTTTGCCTTAGAGGTTTTGCTATCTTCCAGCTATATGACTAACAGGTTCATGTATATTCACAGACATCAAAAAGATCTGTTTATAACAACATGAATGTCATTGCCCCACCTATCTATTTTACTCCTTACTCCCACAGAGAGTAAAACTATACCTTTCCTCCTCATATTTTATTGAAGGTGGGTTTTTTTTAGCGAAAGCCTTTTCTATCTTCTCTGTAGCCATACTGACTACAGAGGATTCAGAGACATATGAAGTGGTCCAATTCACCACAGCCAGAGCACTTTTGCGCTCCATACCCTGAGACCATGAACGAATCAGCTTCAATATTACATGGCATCCAGAACCTTCTGACAATTTCACCTTCTTTAATCCTGGTGGCTTTGCCTCTTAGCAACCAGCTACTTCACTGAACTATTTTATTGAAGCCTACAATTTCAGAAGATGGCACAGCAAAGTGGACATATTTTCACTTCAAGAACAAGTGTACACAGGAAGGAAAAAGGAAGGACGAGATCTTTTCAAAACAAATTATTTCATGAACTGTAGCACTTTTCCCTACATATATATCTTACTCCTCTGTTTGATTTTATTGTAATAATCTCATGCTTGCATATTCCCTTTACCTATCCCTAACAAGCCACCACCACCTCCCTTTCTGGGAATTATTCTCATAACAGAAGAATTTTGCCTTCCTTCAGAGGGCTTGAGTGAAATCACCAGTCCAAGTATCTCTACCTGACAATCTTCATGACAATTGTAAGGATATCATATTTTGAAATTCTGAGTCCTCTTTATTTTCTTTAATTAAGTGATCAATTGCAGATAAAAGGAAAAGCCAATGTCGTGACTGCATGAAACCATGCATTCTCACAAAACCAGTTTAAAAAATTTATCTTTAAAGACATACTAGTGATTAATGGTTGGTTTACAAATGAGGCAAGAGAAATGAGTGAAAGCTCAGATTGCCCTGATACCTCATAGCACACAAGTAGCACTAAATAGCACACGGTAGAATAATTAAAAGTTAATTCTGATTTTCATTTTTTTGCAGTAATTGATCAACATAGCTGACTTGTCCGTGGTTGCTGAAGACTATACTGCAAACCAAGCCCTACAGTTCATAGACTCAGCTGGTTCTGCCCACAAGTAAGGGAATGGACTGAAAGATTTATCTTTGCAGATTCTCTGTCCAAACCTCTATTCCTTTCTCTTTCTGCTCCAGTGACAGCTAAGATAAAGTTAACCTTCATTAACTTTATTTTTTGTAGGAAAGCTGGGCATTCTCTGTAAAGATATCCCCTAGGAATTGCCTTTTCCAGCATTTCAGGTGTTATTCTGTTCCAATTCTGAGCAGAAATTGAAATGCCTGAGTGTCCTGACTGCAAATTAGTGCAACATAGGATTATGTTTGTATGAGGAGAGAAAATGTTCTTCAGAACTGTTGTATAAACTCTTTATTTTTCCTGTATATTGTTTGAAACGTGGGTGCATGTGCAGTATTGTACAAAATATTTCAAAGACCATTCTTTGGCATAGAAGCCAACTGGCAATGAACAGCCCATGTCTATGCTATTAAGCTGTTTACCATCCAAAATAGTATGCTAACATATGAACTGTCTACGAAAAACAAATTCTGGTCTGGGGCACCTCTCAAAATACGCCCAAGAATTATTCTAGAGTGCTAATTGCCCATGACAAAAATCACATTAGTGGCTCTTCAAACAGATTTCAAGTATAAATGATTGAGTTCAAATATCCAGGAACACTCTCTGGAAGTATTTAAACTTTTATAGGCATAACCTCTACTCTTAAATTCAAGATGTTGGTATTCGGGGGTTTTTTATGAGCAGCAAATATTTATACGACTTACCATCAGAGTCTGACACTGCTGGCTCAGATGCCTGAGATACCATGGAGACATCTTCTGGCCCTTCTGCCAAATTATCCCCTTGCAATCTAAATGGTGGGAAAATGCAACGAAAACATTTACAATCATATTGCATAGATAAGACGTAGAAGAACCATTATCCCTGACTGCATACTGTTGTCACAACATTGTCCTAATTAAAAGGACAGCTTTGCTGAAAAGCCCACACCTATGGTTCATTCAAGATATCCCAGACTGTCTAGTAACCAAAACTGGACTCCAAGAAACTTATAGCCTACTGAATGTATTTTTTTAAGTTGTATTTAACACAAGTGGGGGTTTGGTGCTACGGTGTGTAGATGAAAATGCAAGCTTCCTTCGCTACCTTAAAACATATTTTAATTGAACAGGATTGTACTGGATGTCCATGTAAAGGTGTTGGCAGTGAGGGGGCTGCAGGAGTGGCCTTGTTAAGGAGAGGCCAGGGTTGTCCTGAACCAGATACAGGTGGTTCCACCTGACTCCAAAAGAAACACAGCAGGGCATGGCTGAGACCTTCAGTCAAAATAGTGGCGCTTTGGAGAAAACAGAGTTAAGGAAGAGCAAACAATTCCACACTGGCAGAAGAGAAGGGAACAGAAAGAGTGGGAAGCAGCAGAGGGAACACCAAGGTCAGAGGAGGAGGTGCTCCACACTCCAGAGCAGATACTTCCCTGCAGCCCATGGTGAGATGCAATATCTCCCACGGGAGAGCCAATATCCACTGCAGCCTGTGGAGGACCCACACGAGGGCAGGGGAAAATGTCCTGGAGGGACTGTGGCCCATGCAGAACCCACAGTAGAGCAGGTTTTTTTACTGAAGGACTGCAGCCAGTGTCCATACTGGAGCAGATGAAAAGTGTGATGAGGAAGGAAGGAAAGACAGAAAGGATCTGAAATGGACTGACCAAAACCTCACATTTCCTGTCTCCCCTGCACTGCTCAGGGGATGAGGAAAGAAGTCTGGACTGAAGGAGTGAAGTTAGGCCCAGGAAAAGGAGGAGGAAAGGTGTGGTTTTAAAGTCTGCCTTTTAGTTTTTCCTACCCCAAACTATTTTAATTGTCAATACATTAAACTAATTTTCCCCAATTCAAGTCTGTTTGACCCATGACATTAACTGGTAGGCAATTTCCCTGTTTTTATTTTAACTCACAAGCTTTTATTTCTTATTTTCTCCTGTCATCCTACTGGCTAGGTAGAGAGCTATCTCTTAGCCAAGGTTAACCCACCGAAGCAAAATGCATGCAAGAATATTTTCTCTCCCTTTTTAATTTTTAGAAGGAAAACACAGTAATTATGGCAGACTTCATCTTCAGGCTTTTCCCCTGTACCAGCTAAGTGTAATGCCTTGACAGCAATTTACAAAAATAATGCTTGTATCTGTTCTTTTAAATGAGCATCCCAAGAGTCCCACCATCCTTCTTCAGGCTTCTTATGAATCCTGAGTAGAGATTCTGCTCTGAAGAAATGGTTTGTAGCTCTTAATACAATATAACTGCCATTTACATAAAGGTTATCTTACCTTGGATTTATTTAGACATGAAAAGAATAAGAAAAATGCAATTTAATTTTGCAAAGCCCAGGAATCATAAAAATGCACTGAAGTAAAACCTTGGGGAAAGAAATTACTTATCTCTTGAAAAAAATGTTCTTTTCACTCTGTATTCTTACTCTCTGCAGCTGCTTTACACTAAGCTTTGAATTAACCTTTGAAACCAAGCAGAACCCCCATATCTGCCCTATCTGAATTTCATATTTTATGACTCTCATAGTAATCTAATATATTTGGACCTTAAGTCATTTGTTCATACTTCTCAAAACGATTTCCCCCCACCCCCCAATTACTTTATATCCTTATATTACCCCTAGAATGGTTTATTTATGATGGAAAGTTCAAAGTAAATTCATAGTGTTTCTTACCTAAGGAGACAGTTTCATAGAACACAAAACTCCTCAAGGAAAACAAACTATAAAACTTAGAAGCTGTAAACCTAATTTTGAAAATTACTCCTATATATCCTTTATAGTTGTATACCTGGCTTCTGTCGCTATAGTTGCCAATTCTTTAAAAGCCTATCTCGTCAAACAGGCTCTTCTAAAGATGACAGTGAAACAGAAGCAAATAACTTTGTACAATTATCATAAAGATATTCAAATAGGGAGAAAACAAAATTGCAAATGAAATAACTATGCAAAAAAAGGAAGATCTCAAAAATCACATCATTTTCCCTGGCAATCAAATTTACCTGTCCTCCATTACATACATACACGTTTACTACAAGCACATATTCAAGCTTATAAGGATATGCATGGAATTGAAGGAACCAGAAGTGAGGTACTCTTCTCTGCAGCCATGTTGGTAGTTTACTTATGCTTAATGAAAAGGAAAATTACTCCAAAATTCTCTGCTTATATTGCATTCATATAAAAACCACCTCTAGAAGCAGGAGCTGTTTCTTTTATCCCATCAGAATTTTCAAGATTTTATATGTTCCCATTCTGAGCTTCCATAAATCCAAACCAGACATGAACAACTGAAATTATGGTCATCTTATTTTAAAATTTACATAAATTTAAGTGGTACACCGCCTCACGAAGAACATGCAAAAAAACCCTTTTCAATTAATCTAATCAGAAAATCTATTTCATACTATTTCCCTTTGCAGAAAGAAATGGTTGGTTTACTGAACAGACAGGTGAATTAAATGTGGGACATATCTGGACCTCATTTTCACATTCAATTTTCAACTTATTTATGTATTTCTTACATACAGATTCATATTAGAATAGATTCTCACGTGACTCAAGCAACAAAAAAGTCACAAACACTATTTCTTGCCAGAAGAACTCTGTTACTTGGATGAATCCAATTTCTTCTTCAATAGTAATATTATTCATAAGATACCTCCACAGTAAAATGAAAACATTTAAAAAGTCTTAAGGAGAGAGAACCAGAGATCAGAAAGAAGCATAGGTCTAGAAGAGTTACCTAAAAACTACTATCTTACTAACACTTTATGGACTACTTCAGTTATTAACCAAAGCATTATTTCAGCTATTGACTGTTTTAATGGGAGTCTAAACTTGATACCTGGTAGCAAATATTTTTTCCATACACATTCTGTTTCTAATGTGATCTCCTGCTCAGAGGTCCTTGTTTCAGTTACATTAACCAGCTGCATATTGGAGGTTTAAGAGCTATAAAGGCAAACAGCCTCCAAGTAAATACTTCAATTTTCTTAGATAGCAAAATGCATTCTGTAGGATTTGTTCCAATAAAACTGTGAAGGACTTCAGGACCAAAAACATTCTAAATCAAGTCACACAGGATTGGTGTGGCAGGATTATACCAGGTCTATCATTACAAACAAGCTTGTGGGTGCGTGAATCACAATCATACCCCCAGTACAAGTTAGAACATGACTCCCACGTTCACAGAATGGGTCAAGCAGGAAGGGACCACAGTGGGTCATCTGGTCCAACCTCCTTGCTCAAGCAGGGTCATCCCAAAAACACACTGAACAGAACTGTGTCTAAATGGTTCTTGAATATCTCCAGTGAAGGAGAGTCCACAACCTCTCTGGGCAACCTGTTCCAGCACACAGTAAAGAAGTTCTTCTTCATATTCAGGTGGAACTTCCTGTGCCACAGTTTCTGCCCCTCAGCTCTCGTCCTATTGCTTGACCCCACCAGGAAGAGCCCCAGTTCCATCCTCCTGACACCCTCTCTTCAGATACTTGTATTACATTGATGAGATTCACCTCTCAGTCCTCTCTTCTTGAGACTGAACAGGCCCAGCTCCCTCAGCCTTTCCTCATATGAGAGATGTTCCAGTCCCTTTATTATCTTTGAAGCCTTCCACTGGACCTGCTCCAGGAGCTCCAAGACTCTTGTACTGAGGAGCCCAGAACTGGACACAGCATTCCAGATGTGGCCTCACCAGGGCTAAGTAGAGGGGCAGAATCACCTCCCTTGACTCGCTGTCAATGCTCTTCCAAATACATGCCAGAATACCATTGGCCTTCTTGGCCACATGGACACACTGCTGGCTCATAAACAGCTTGCTGTCCACCAGGTCCCCAGGTCCTTCTCTGCAGAGCTGCTTTCCAGCAGGTCAGCCACCAACCTGTAGAGGTGCATGGGGTTATTCCTTCCTCAGGTACAGGACCCTGCCTTTGCCCTTCTTGAATTTCAGCCGGTTCCTCTGTGCCCATCTCTCCAGCCTGCTGAGGTCCTTCTGAAGGGCTGCACAGCCCTCTGGGCTATCGGCCACTCCTCCCAGCTTTATGTTGTCAGCAAACCTGCTGAGAAGGCACTCTGACCCTTCATCCATGATACCATAAGAATATGCAAAAAGAGGACAATACTACTTCTACATTCCTTGAATGACTCACAGCACAATAAAATCCCATACTGTCTCACCAGGGCCAGACAACAGCGAATAGAAAAAATAGACTCAAGATTCAAATGATAGCTTTTTTTTTTTTTTTCATATTAAGCACATTGCTGAATTCAATCATTTAGGATGTTTATGCTTCTTAAAACACAGACTGTTGGACATCAAGCTGAGTATATTGCAATTTGATATTTCAGTACAACTTACCTATTTTGCCAGATGAAAAAACACTTTGTTATTTGAAAAGAAAATAAATGTTGACAATATCCACAGTTCAGTTGAAGTCACTGCTCTTCTTTATTGTAATCAGCTACATGGCATGTAATTTTTTTTGTGTGACAGAAATAGTGGTCTTGTTTTCAAAGCTCTCTGATACCTATCAATATCCAAAAGGACAGTTTCTTGACATTATGGTAATTGCTGCTTTAGAAAGATGATAAATTTTTGACTCCACTTAGCAACTAAAGAGATAAGACAAAACAATTCCTTACATGAATCCAAAATCCATCTAATAGCATCTTAAACCAACTAATTAAAATGGGTACCTAATGAAGTGTGGGGATAGTGGGGATGCAAGGAGAGAGGCAAGTATGAGTAGATGTGATTTCTCAACTTGTACCATTCTTAAAACAATGCAGTAGCCCTCATACATCTGCAGAATTCCTAGACAATGTGACACTGGAATTAAACTATATCTTGTGGGAAAAAAAAAAAGGGAACAAATTAGAAAGCTGAAATAGAATTGTGGGGGTTTTCTCCACAATTTAAAGTTGACATGCATTTTCAGATTTGAAATTTGTAGCAATACTTACTCTTGAGCAAAATTGACTTTTAAGAGGTAAAGCCAAGTCCAGCTTTGAGGGCAACTACTCTTATGTCTATACTTAAGTGTGTACATGACTGTAAGTACAGATGCAGGACAAATTCCTGCCTAAGAACTCCTCCAGTGTACTAAATACACTATGATTGTCCTCTATGCCAACACTGTTGATCACAATATGACAATTTAAAAAAAAATAATTCACACAATACTTACAAGGACTATGTTAGATTAATGAAAATAACTAAATACACTTACTTACAAACAGAGATACTTTCTAACATCAGGGCCTAATTAGAAGGTACAAAGTGTTCTGAAAACCTAGAAATGGAAATGTTTCGCATAACTATAGGGAGATATATGGTCCCTATTATTTGTTCTTTGTGGAGATTACCAATTCAAAGTATGTGCATTATTAATTGTCGTCTGCTACTGTATAGTAGAGGTTGTACTTTAGGAAATTTCTTTGTCAAATCAAATTCAGAGGAGAGTGATTGTCACTTAACAACAGAATACTTTGGATTATATTTAGGTTAATGTTATTCTGACCTAGTCTTCCAGAAATATGTCACTTAAATAACCAAAATTCTATTCTATTCCTTCCATAAATGAGACAGCAGAAGGGTTATCATTTTTAGACAAAATCTCCTTTAAGTACAAATAAACAACTGCAGGCAAGAGTTATATAATTACTGTGCACTTGGCTGGCCTTCAAATTCTGGTATGTGACTAAGCACTTCTTTTTATTTTTAGAAATAGCAAACTAGAACTGGCTAAATGTGCTTAAATTCTGATATTCCCTAGAGGTGAAAAATAGAAACTTTGATATTCCACTTGGGAAGAAACCCTGAAATCTCTTATTTCGAGACAATACAAATGCTTCTGCTGATTTTTCAGCAATAAAGAAAAATTCCACTGGGGCTCCAAGACAGTAAAGGGCACCCTCCAAGAAGGAAGGGAGATATTACTTGTCTGAGCATTGCAGCTCCAGCCACTCTCTCTGCTCTGCCCTGTATCAGCTAAATCTTGTTGAATCTCAATAAACACTTGAAAACATTTTAGTTTCTGTGAAACATTATTCCTGAGGAACATGCATTTAATTGGAAAAATTCCTGTTCTGCATTGCTGAAGACTCAGTTGACTTCTTCTAGCTAAGTATGGTGAGAAGTAGGGGAAAGTTTGGTAAAGAATCCTTAAATCTTTCAGCAAAAACAGAAGTAAAGTTGTTTTCTTGATCAGGCAAGATCGACATACATTTTAAGATTACAACAAGAAAAGTTCTCTGAAAAACAGAGGTAGTGTCATTTTTGTATTGGAATCTTAAATAAGAAAATTTTGATTTGTTGAATCACTTGTTTTGCTTTAATTATTTCAAAGTAGGCTAACTATGCTCTTGAAAAAATCCTAACAAGTACTTCAGTGATTTATAGTTAGTTTTTTTATGAAGTAGTGATTAATTAGGATCAAAACCTGTAATACACATTTTGTAAGATTTAATGAACACCATGAACTTATTAGCAAAAGAAACTTATTATACATATAACCTGATGGTGTTTCTTCAGAAGCCGAAGAGAATTTCAGAGATGAGGAGAAGAATAAATTTGACTTATTGAACTTCCCTTTTTTTTTTTTTTCTCTTTTCAAATTATCTGCTTCCTTTCTGTAATTTAAAATATTACATCTACTTCTAACATCTCTCTCTGACAGCACTGTAATACTGAATTATAAATCTACTATGACAAATATATAACTCCAGGGAAGTTATAGCAACAGAGATCAGAAAACGAAAGTTCTGAAAGGCCCCACATGCTTTTAGGTTACATTGATGTTTTCTTGCACCTTTCCCTAGCAACCTCAACACCAGTAAGAGTACTTCATAATCATTTGTTCTGACTCGCCTATAATATGGTGAGTTTACTTAATTCGTTGTTCCCAAACACACTGATCCAAATTGTGACCTCATGTACCTTGACTTACTGTCTCCACAAGTTTTGTACTTTATACTGGTGTAAAATCCAAAACTTTTTCAGCACCTAAATATAAAGCCAGGAATTTCTGACCTGTTCCATTTGTTTTACTAACGTCTTTTACAAATATAAAAATGTTAAAACTGTGCCAGCAAAATTCTTAGTGTATTCACGGGTACAGAGACAAAAAGATTTCAGTTTTCCGGTATAGACTATGCAGGCCAATATAATGGTAAAATTATATTAAATAAGTATTATTGAACAATATACAGGCAAAAGTACTCTTTATCTGGTAAAACTCTTCATCAGCTTTAGCTGCACACTCTATCTTCCTCATGATGACTAGATTTTAAAATAAGTTTATGTGATTTTTAGATGAATAAACTAAAGAAGAAAAATGTTTTAGATCTATGGGAGGAGGATCCTCTAACAGAGGATTATGAATTTGGTGAGCAATGAGAGTGGATGCCACCTCACAAGTCTGAAGCAATGGCGGGAAAGCTCTGCATGTTCCCTTGTTATATTAAGAAATCAGTGTCATAGCTTTTGCTGTCAACGCAGACTAACATACAGGAAGCATCTGCACTGAAGAGAAATGAAGCATGAGAACTATTGGATTATCCAGCAGAATATTATCTAGTAAGGCAGACATTTCCAAAATCAAACAATAAGACTACATGAATAAATACAGACATTGAAGACAATTTTTGAATAAAAGGTAGGAATATAAGCTTAATTACATAATCAGCATGCCTCCCAACAGAGATTTATAATTCCTTGAAATCCACTTTAAAGAAAAGATGTAAAGCTACCAGGCAGGAGTATGTTGTTACTACCATCAGGTCTATTTACATGAGATATACAACATTCAAATTCTTTGCATTTCACCCTGATTTAAGATAGTTAATCTAAAATAACTTCATTTTCACTGATACCATTCAAATTGCAGCCAGTTTCTTGGTTTTGCATTCATTTAAGGACACTATTTCTCAGTGCTTACACACTAGAACACAGTAAATTACTTGAAAATTCATAAAAACAGTAGCAAAAAATGGATTTTGGTTGAAGTTCATTCTTTTTCTGCAAATCAAAAGCACTATTTTCCAGTTACTCCTGAAGATTTTTGTGGAGAGTTTCCATGTCATCCATAGGTAATGCACAGCCCTAATGTTTTCAGCTGGTAATACTAGAATATCCACTTACTGAGCAAAACTTACATATTAACACAGCATGCAAAATAAACTTTTCTGTGTGCTGTTTGCCTTTTCAAAATGTCTGAATGCAGATCTTTGTGCATTTAAATAAGTACAATCTGCAACTATTTCTGAGGAGAACCAAAAGTAGAAATATATTTCCCAGACTAAGGAATCCATAAAGAGACTGAATTATCTAATCCTTTTACAAGGTGGGGAATTAAGCCATTCTTATGGCAATCTTTTATCTGCTGCTCACTTCAAACCATTATCTCACAGGAGAAAAATTACAGTCTTTGTCAGTCTTTTCAGACTTAACACTCTTTCTTCCTCTGTGAACCATTTTCTGTGGGACTTGTGAAAGAGTTTTGTGAGTGTGCATTTGTGTCTGTAAGAGCTATATTAAACTGCTATCCAGAGCCTCAAATTATGAGCAACAAGCTTCCCCAAGCTCATGATCTCCTGGTTTCTTCTCTATATCTTTTTTATCCAGAGGCAACTGCTGTGGCTAATATACACAACAGTGTTGCACCAAACAGAAAGATTCGATAAACATTGCAATAAAGAATTAGCTTGCAAAACACACATCAAAGAGAGCAAGGGAAAAGAAGGGAGAAAGACTTGGTAAAGCACTTGTCTTTTTAAATTATTGAGGAGGTTAAACGGGCTTTGTAGGGGAAGAGAGAGCGAGAGATCTTAACAAGATCTACAAATGAAGGACAAAATGAAATGGATGTTATCCTCCATTAAATTGAGAGATAGTAGAATAATTTTCAGGACCAGCAAAATAATATTAATTTCATTTTCAAACATGTTCCTGGTGCTTTCATTTTTACAAATCAAGACTGGTACATTCAAAAGATCTAAAAAATCCTTTACATCTACTATTGTTAGTGTTCACAAGTGCACTAACCTCCTCAAAGCAGTTCTCTCTTTTTATAACCAGCATGGAATGAAAAAAAGTTAGGTACTTTGTGTAAGAACAATAGTTCTTACAAAGATGTTCTACGAACACATCTTGAATTCACAGCATCTTATACTGCATTCTTCCTTCAACCAAAACTAGCTACTAATTCCCTGTCAGTTGAGTAGGACTATCTCCAGATTAACTTGGCACACTAAGTGCCGCATTTCCAAAACCAGACCTACCACAGAGTCTTATAATCATAGAATCAGATGGGTTGGAAAGGACCTCTGAGATCATCAAGTCCAACCCTTGATCCACTACCACCACAATAACTAGACCATGGTGCCAACTGCCACATCCAGTCTCTTCTTAAACACCTCCAGGGATGGAGAATCTACCACCTCCCTGGGCAGCCCATTCCAATGCCTGATTACCCTCTCTGGAAAGAATTTCTTCCTAACATCTAACCTAAACCTCCCCTGGCAGAGCTTGAGACCATGCCCTCTTGTTTTACTGATAGCTGCCTGGGAGAAGAGACCAACCCCACCCGGCTACAACCTCGTCTCAGGTAGTTGTAGAGAGTGATGAGATCTCCCCTTAGCCTCCTCTTCTCCAGGCTAAACAACCCCATCTCCCTCAGCCTCTCCTCATAGGACTGGTGTGTTGCTCTTCTCTGGATATGAGAACAATATGTTAGGATGCATGTATAAGATGCAATTCACTTGTAAATTTTATGTACCTAATGCACATGTTTCAATTCTAAATCTATTTTCACTAACATGTAAAAAAAAACCTTCAAACAAATGGAAATCTCCCATTTCTCTTACACTGTTTGACAGTTATGTCAAAAGCAACAAGTCTACCCTACCCATGCAGTCTTTAAGGAAATAAAATAGCTGTTAAATCAAACTCAGAGAGAAATGCTTCATCTGAAAATACTTGTTTCTTCACAGCTTACGTAATTTTTGATAACTGATTATATTTTTATTATTACAGTATTTTGTGGAACTTCTAATAGGTTTGAAATTACTGCTTGGTGGGTTTACGAAGTGGGAAATTCAGGTAAATAAGAGGGAGGAAAGAAGTCTGATCTTGTTGGGATTTCTGTCTAAGCACTTCATAAAAATTTTGTGTCTTAAACTCTTCCCCTCCCAAGACACGGTTAAAATTTTGGAAATAAAAAGACCTTGGCCAATCTTCCAAAGCACGCATTCATTGTGAGTTTGCAATAAAACTAATTGCAGTTTGGGACTAAAAATGATAACATCTCGTCCATTTCAGAGGTCGAACTTCGATCCATGAACTCAAAAAATAATTTGAAATCACACAGATATTCTCTGCTTTGCATATAGTGAGATGTTCTGATGAACCTCAAGTCACTGAAAGAAAAGGCAATCCAGCGCATTACTCTGACAACTTATCAAGTCAGGCTATCAAATCTTAAAAATTGTCTTATGATCTTTGATAACTACTAGGACCAGTAAAAACATTTCCCTAATTACTTTCTTCTTCAGTGTTTCCCTCTCTTTAAAAGAACATGATACCAAAGTGGTACACCACTCCAGGAAAGGAAAGATACAGTGGTTTATTTTAGCTGTATTTAACACACAATTAAGAATATTAAGACATTATTGTGGTTATTTATGCACCAAATCTGGGCAAATTAATCACTGTACGAATTCAATTAATTGAAAAAACTAAATAAAAACTTCTATTTTGTTTTTTTTCCAAATTTTTTCTTTTCTTTGTAATTCTTCTTGGTTTTCTACCTTATAACAAGTTCTAAGTATCCCAAGGAAAAATTTGCGTTTTCTTCCCAGTTTTATAAAGTGAAAGGAGATTTTTAAAAGTTATAAAGCACTCCCATTATGGAGTCTAATTTACTTGTTTGCCACTCTTCAAGGGAAAAAATATGCAAATAAAATACTTGGTTTAGGACAGAGTCTGTGAAGTTAGCAAACAACTATGACGAAACTTTGGCTCTTTGAAACAAGAGATCCAATAAAACTAAGGTTACCAAAAAAAAAAGGAAAAAAAAAAGAAAAAAAAAAAAGTGAGGCAAGTCATCTGGAATATTTAGTATTTTCTCCTCTGTAAGAATAGTCACTTAGAAATAGTACTTAGACAAAAAATATAATCTGAAATGCATAAGAGGAAAGAAAAAAATGTATAAGTACACATTCAAAAGGTTTGAGGAGATTTGAAGATATAAACTTCCTCAGAGTCTGTACATGAACCTCAATCACAGAATTTTTCCCCCAACATTAATTCTGCACTGACCACCTCAGTTTGTTAACATATTTTTTCCCTTGGTACTTTGAAGAAATTTGTTCCCAGATTTCAGGAAAATTAACAAACCAGAAGTTTTTGCCAGAAACTGAGTCACTAAGCTGGCCTTACCACGACTGGGCAGACATACAAAGACTATTCTTTATGCAAATACGGTACCAAACCACACATATACCTGTATCCATTCCCCAGTATTATATTACAGTGTACAGGGCCAAACCAGGGACTATATGGAGGACTTGAGAGGTTATTCTTTCCCACACATCCCTGTATTATTGATCAGTCAGAAATATAAATTGGCGCAACATCATCTCTCACCCTTCTGCTGGATGATTAGAAAAAATTAGCTGTTTCTTTTAAAAGCTTACATATTTCAAAGGTATTTGCACACAGAGGAAGACTAGAAACTTTTATTAAACCACAAATAAGAAAAATACAAATGCTAGGGGGTTCTTTGTTACATTTCTGTGTGAAAGGTTGCACTGTAGACAAATCAAAACCCATTTAAAAGCACAAAAGGATAATTTTACCTAAGACTCACAATGCGGAATAAAGCTATTAGGAAATAGGGGTGCTCTGACAGAATACTCACTGTGAATTCATTTACAAGACCTTTGGGGTCTTTCTCCTCACAAAGAAAGAGAGGAGAAATATGAACCAAAACTAAGAGTCAGGTCTAAAGAAGAAACTTAATGCTAGGTTTTCCAAATAAACATGTCATGTTATATCATGGCTTTGAAATTACAATTTATTCCTCTCAACTCCCAATTCCTAGTCATATGCATTCCAAGATTCACCATTTGTAGGTTACTCCCCATAAAACATTAAATTAGCAAGGGAATTAAAGTCTATAAAAGAAAACAGAGAGTTGTTTTATATTCACAGTGATCAGGTTCTCTTCTATCTAATTCCATCACTTCCAAAAACTGCAGTTAAAGGGATGATTACAGTATGTGAAGATGCTATCACTGAGCAGTTTTGACAGTTCATGTAATATTTGCACATGCAGAAATTTTCCTGCTAGATTTCAATGCCTTTTGTCATCTTGCCCAGACAGCACACACTGTTATACATGGACAGGAAGAGGGGAGAACAGTTCATGGAGTTTCAATGCACATGCATTTTCAAGGCACTGCTCCCTTTAGGGTGACTCACACCAAAATGGCTCAGTCTGGGAAAGAAGACTTCACACTCAGACTTGAACAGCAGCAGTCTCCTGAAAACAGAGCAAAAGTATCTACCTTGATGGCATGGTCTAATTTGGTGGCACATAAGCCTAGACCATCTGCCAAAAACCACACCAGTAGCAAACTCTACATCCTTCCTTCTTCCAAGATCTATGGCATCTAGAGGGCAGACATTGTCCCTCTTTTTCACCCTACCTGATCAGACTCTATCTTGATGTCGCATGGTGCAGTAACCATTCCCTGACACCTTCCCATCCCCAGTTCTGGAGTTATTTTGGGATTATATGCCTGGAAAAGATAGGAGATCCCATCTCATTTCAAAAGACAAGTCAGCCATCCCAGTGGTCTCTGTTCAAGGAACACAATGACAATGAGAACAGACCAGTTATAAACAATAAGGTAGGGATCTAGTGCACAGAGGAAGATGAGGAAGCTCCTTCCTTTACTTGAGGAAATATTCCAGGGGCCCATGGTCTTTATCCTCATTTTAAATGTAGCTTTTAGTCAGTATTTATGATGTTCCTCATAGGAGCAATTAATTTCATTAATTTTTCTCTTCGTTGCTGAAGTTTCAAGAGTGTTGTCTGTGGATAGTTCATACAGTAAAGTGGCTTGTTAATTGCAGTTTTTTCTCTGTTTACAGACATCAGCTTTTCTGCTTTTGATAATTAGATTCACTTGTCAAGTTTCAGACTCTACTTTCTGCATAGCTCATCATGATATTTTCCACCAAACGCTTCTTTATGTCCTCAAGTCTCATTAGTATTGTTAGAGCTTTGCGATACTCAGATAAAGTATGTCCATACCAACTCTAGTACTATAAAATGGTTGAAGCTAACACCAGAGAATTCCCCAACCAATTAATTCCTGTTCTTTTCTAGGGATATATGATGGCCAATTCAGACAACAGTTCCATTCTTTTCAGCATTATTCTGAAATTTATGACAAATTATAGCTGGCTCCTTCAATTCTTTTGCCTTCTTCTCTATGCATTCATGGTTGCCATGGCTCTATGTCATGAAGATCTGCTCAAAGTCCAGTGATGTATTTCAAAAAACCGACATGTTATTCTTAAATTTCACATAGTATCACGTAGTTTATATGATTATGTCCCAAGTACGCATGGACGTAGTGGAGACTACACTGTAGAAAACTAAACTTACTAAAATATTACAAAAATCCAGAAGACAAGTTAACTGGCCTAGTTAAATAAACAAGCTAACTTGAAGACTGTTTGGAGGACAAGATATCTTAAAGGAGTCAGAGTCACAGGTAACGAGCAGGGTAACAATGAAGATTTCATGGGCAAGGCAAACTGACATGAGAATTTTTGAGTACTTTTTCCAAACTAAGTTTTCCAAAACCATCTGTAATGGTAGTATGCGCAGAGCATCTCATTTATCCTACAGCAACAGCTCAAGCATACCAGTTACTACACTTGAACTGTACTCCACATCCTAGAGGTGACAGGAAGAAAAAACACTTCAACTGTTTTAAATGTACAGATACATTCTGTTTATTTATACCTATATATTTGATTCCCCCAGTTCCTTACTACATTGTGCTTTTGCTCTAGCTAATCTTACATTATTAACTACAACATTGCATCTCAAACCTACATTTGTATGCAACTAGTGCTCCTTCCCAACATTCTTGTTCAGAAGCCTTCAAGCTTGTGGCACAGTATGTTTTCTATAATCCCATTTCTTTTTTAATCACATGCAACCCCTTTTTTGTATTCTATTGATGTTAAAAAGAATGAATGCAGCCCTTGCGCTATTAAAAACAAAAAGCTTCTTACTTTCAGGAATGCATTGGCAAGACTCCACAAGAACAAGATTTAACTTTTGAGCATGGCAGTGGGCATACAAGGCTAATGGGTGGTCCTTAAAAAAAAAAGAAGAAAAGAAAAACCTCTATAATTCATTCAATAGTACATTAATATTATCTTTTACCTTGTGGTCAATTAAATTCTTGCAAATCACTCAAGTGCAAGTCAAAATACATATAAGAAAATATGGAAGTGTCATTTTGCTTTCATAAATTGTCATTTAAATCTCTATTTAATCCATGTGAGTTTTGCTACTCTGTGATTGTGTCTTTTGATCCATCGGCCAAACCTGAAATTAATTTGTTTCGCCTGTATATGAGAAAGGATTCTCAAAAACATGTTATGAGTCAGTCTACTCTTTCAGTCAGTCAGACCAGTTGTGCTCTTTGATGAAGGAACTATTACTATAATAATTTTCCTCAAATAATCTAAATCCAGATCAGTTGTACTAAAAGTGCCTTGGCTAATTTTCCAACTAAATAGAAGGACACAAACCTTCCAAATACAGAGAGTTTTTTTTTAGTAGTCTTTTTTCTGTATCTGTAAACCTTGCTTTGTTCCACCTTGTGAATGATGTCACCCCTTTATTTAGATGACTTAATATGCTGCTTAACTTGCCCTGTAGCCCAAGAACAGCTATGGGAATAACATTGTTCTGTAGCTACTTCCCCATTTGAAAAACCTCTTAAAGCTGTTATCCATCTGCATTTCGCTCATCGTGTGTGAAACATCTATACAGAAAACAGTAAGCTCTCTGTTTCTTACAGCTATATGCCAGACTACAAACCAATTTATACTCCAGGAGAATTAACCCTTCCTTTTATTTCTCTTTCTCTCTCTCTCTCTGTTGTTTAGGTTTTTTGTTTTGGATTGGTGTTTTTTTTGTGGGGCTGGGATTTTTTTTGTTTGGTTGTTTTGGGGGGGCATTTGGGGATTTTTTAAATCATGAGCTGTAAAAACCAACTTGGTGTGACAGCTTGAAAGAATCCCCCATCTTTATCTCCTAGATGTCTGGATGGAGAACTACACCTTTTTTTAAAATTACTGACTTCATCAGTCACACCTATCTATCTATTTATTATTTGAAGATGATTGGTGAAATTATCAGCATTAAACATTATATAGCAGTTTCCAAAAAAAAAAAAAAGAAAAAGAAAAGAAGAAAAATTACAAGTTTGGGGTTTTTATTTTAGTTCAAATTATGTCCAGTCTCATTTCTTGTAATTCGTGAACAACTCTAAGAGACTTAAGGCAAGGGAGAATGTTTCCCCAAATGCAGTGCCTCAACATCATTGCAGGTTTCCCCCACAATATAAACTGGATTTAATTTGCCTTGTAACAAAGCAGATTTTTATCTCTAATTATAGTCACTTCCATTTGGCATTCTTTTTTTTTTTTTAAGATGCCCCTCTAACACTGTGTTAAACACTGCATCAGAACTAGAACAGGGGAATTCCAAGGGAAGAACTATTACTGTGCAGACTAACAGCCTAGTGACAGCCAGAGAAAACCAGCTACACAGGACATTTGGTACTAGCTTGAACTAAATGCCAGTTACTAGCAAAGGAATAAGGTTGTTTTCACAGAACAATAGCGAACCAGAGGCTGCTAGTATTGTCCTCCTATTACTACATTCTAGAATCTGAGTCCTGATTTTCTCAAATACTTGAGTGGTACAAAGGGAAGAAGCTAAACCTGAGATAAATGAAATCTGATCACAACTATCTCAGCACGGAGTAAACAGCTGGTTCACTGTATTCTTCTCACAAGTCACTGTGCTCTCGCTGTAGGAAGTTATAGAAGCCACAGAAAATATGACATATATAGCTGCACTGTACCATACTGCAGGTGTTTTCATTTCAGAATGAAAACAGCAGTCCTCTCAGGTTAAGGCAGTCATAGACCTGTTCACTCTCTCAAATAATAAGGAACCTCTAATGATCTAGGGCAAGAAAATGTAATCCCAGTAGCAGGAGGGTCCAAAACTTACACACTATTTTAATGAAGATGTAGGGTGAAACTTCAATAAAACATTTGTCCTTTCAAAGTGAAATACAAAATATTAAACCAAATTAATTAAAGCTAGTACTGAAGAACTCCTTCAACTGCTTAAAGAAATCTCTCTCAGAAAAGCTCCAACACACCCAAGGAAGCAAGGAAACTTCTGAAGGTGTCATAGAAGGTAAATTGACTTGAGACTAATCAGAGCAAAGCATTTCAAAAAATACAGCAAGGTGAAAGAAATAGATTATGCAAATGCAAGTGTAAAATTAAACTTTTCGTCTGAGCCAAGAAGCACATTTTCCAACATTTGGAACTTTGCCAATTAAATTTCAAGTAAAAAGTCATATTTCTCCCAAAGACAGCCAAAGTACCTTCAGCAAATCTAATCTGGTAATCTGATTTGACAAGCCCCATTATCTACAGAACACCCACTGCCATTAATAGCTCCATTCATTTGAAACCACTCTGTACACCTGAAAAATGTGTAAAATTAATAGGAAAGACACCTGCTTAATTGTAACAAAATATATGTATAACAACTTATATTGACTTCTTTTCCAGTCATATCCAAGCATGCCTACAATCAAATCTCATAGTATTAATATACATACCACACAGCACACAAAACTATTTATACAACAGAATATGAAAATATAAAAGAAATATAATTTCTTAAACAAATAAATGCACTAATAGCTTTAATATTTTGACCTTCATTAAATACTAGGCTTTGTCACTACAATGGAAATAAATGCCAACACTAAGAAACTTCCAGAGAGATGGACAAAATACTTGGACTGCAATTTTAAAGCACAGCATTTTGAATGGCTATATCACTGAGTAACAGAAAATCTAATTTTTCTCGAAACCAAATCTAATTGCTCTTGAAACCAAATAGGAAAAAAACTCTGCCTTCACGACCTTGAAATCATTTGCTTCACACAACTCTCTGTACCCACTACTACAGCTGCAAGAAGGCTCTGGACAAAACCTCTGTGAAGGTATCAGAGAGAGATCTAACTGTACTGTTCCTCTCTTGAAGTAAGAGAGGAAAAGTGTCCTAAGACTCAGAAAGAAGAAAGGAATGCTCCAAATGAATAGATAGACTAACGTTACCACCCTTAAGAATAAATTCTGCTTTCGTCTCTAGTGAATACAGCAGCAACGCCCATTTGTCTCTTTTGACTTCTCTTGCTCCTGATGAGATGGTACAGAAAATGCTAAATTGCAACAAGAGTGAAAAGAACCACACTCAAGTAGGTAACATGACGTTCCTCACTGACTTCATTAAACAGCACAGAGAATAAAATGAAGGAGTATATGCAAAAGAAAGCACTGTTTTGCATTCTCTCATGTAAGTGAAGTGGCAAATGGGGTTTTATGAGATCTTTCTCTCACAGCTCATATTTTATAAGGCAATCATACAGTACAGGCAGTTAAAGGACAATAGCAATAGCCAAGGTTGCTAGGTTTGGCTCAAGATCTGAGCCATTTGTTCCCTGGTGTGCAGGATTAAGAGAACATATAGTATCTTGGCACCTGCTGTTAGCGGCTACTTTGGAGAATTCAAAATTTAATTAACCTTCATAGTAATCCATATGTTATTGTAAGTTCAGAAACACCATGTAGAAAACTTAACATTTCTATATTCCTTACCTTTCCACTTGTTAATCTATGGAAACGGGTGCCAGATATAAAAAAAAAAAAAAAAAAAGGTGCCACACTTTCATGTAGTTAGTTGTTTGAAGACATTTTACAACATAAGCAATTTGTTTGTAGTGAATTGGGAAGAATTCAACGACTAGCATATCTACTGTTTTCTTAAAGCACAAAGCCATGCTGCTGACAGCAAAACTCTCTAGAATTGCAAGGCCATCCAGTACTCTGACAGTACTGTGAGCTGAAGTTCCCTGAGGCTCCACAACCCTGCTAAAGAGAAGCTTTTTCATGGGTGATTCAGTATGCCTGCAGTTACGCTTCCAGAGCCTCAGAAAATGTTTTGAAGCTCCTCTGCCTGCATAAGGGTATTATAAAACTAGTAATTTACGAGCAAAATGGGGAAAAAAGTAGAAACGTAGGGTGGCATATGGCCAAACTTTTGACTTAATTTCACCACAGGTTGCTTTTTATTTACAAGCTGCTAATCCCCTCTCAAACTACACAATAGAGCAGCCATTGGCAAAGGCTGGCAGATAAAATTGGCATGCCTCTGTATTGTTCTTGCTAATCTGAACCATTAACAGAAGGGTGAGAAGGCTAGTTTTGTCATTTAAACAGGCTTAAATCCCTTCTCCAAATGAGCTTTTGTCTACATAGAAGAATTCATCCAGGAAATTTAAGGGGTTTCTGTTAGTGTTGCATTCTTAAGTTGACTAGGCTACAGGAATACCAACATGTTTATTTGGCCTTCATACTGTAAATACAAGAATTATTTCCAGCTGTCAAAACCAAAAGGGGTTCAACTTGATTAAATTATTTCTCAGAGGTGAAACAGGATGAGATTATAAAGTGCTAAGAAGCAACTATCTGAAATTCTGGACTGCACCTGTGCAACTAACTCTCCATTTATACAGGTGCTTTTCAAATTGGATTTGAACCTTTAAATTCCCTGATTCATCCACTGAAAAACCACAGAAGCTCAAATAACTAATGAAATTCAGAGACAGAAAGGCTTAAAATGGTTTCAAGCTGTGAAGTAAGGCCTAAGACTAACTATGTTCTTTGATTCATTGTTGATGTGACATATGAAGCATAAACATAAGTTGCACAATTCAAATGCCAGAGGTCATAGTGTAGCCAGTAGCTAAGCAATTATTTTTTCTTTAACACAAGAAGAGGTCATCACCTGGCCCATAAGCACAACACATAGCCGAAAACCTGGGGAAAAGAAAGTACTGGCTTGCATGATCTGGGTTTTCTTTTTTTTTTTGCTTTTTACCTGGCACATCTTGCACAGATATTCAATGTGACCTTTGCTTGAGGCTCAGCCGTATGAGCACTTCGAGTCTGATTGAATTTGTTCCCAGAAGACATCACACTTGTTACTCCTTCCATTCTGAGATCATCAAGATCCTCTGCAACAAGACAGAACAATGGGATGAACACATGATTAAATTCTGTAGATTAAATAAAGGAGTTTTACCTGTAGAATCACCAAAAAATGGAACTACTAAAAAGTCAGGAAGAAAATATAGTTACTTGCATATTAATAGGAAATTACATTTGAGATTATTTTTTATATTATCACCCTGTTACAAGGGGTTCCCTGAAAAATATTCAGTATCATTTTCACTTCAAACAGTGTTGCATATTTTTTCAATCTTTATTTGTCTGATTCATTTCTAAAAAATCATCAAGAGATGCTGTCAAATAGCTCCATTTGACAAAGGACATATTGAGGACAAAAATATTTTTTTTTGAGTGTATGCTCCTCCTCTGTTGTTTCTTCATCAACTATTCACTTAGCAATGAAAAAACAGTCTTAAAATAAAAGTGCTCTGCTAAACCCAGAAAATGGGAAATGGACACACATTGGAAAATGTGCCCACTTAAATATCACTGTAATATGGGCAACTCATAATAATAATTGAATTTTCTACTACTGTAAAATCACTCCCATTTTGCAGGAAGACAGCTGAGGCTCTCAGAGAATTTTTTCCCAAGATGACACTGGAAGAGCATAGGTCAGTTAGACTGTAAATGATAATCTGTATATTTCTTGCTAGCACAAAATAGGCAAGTTATCTATTCCCACAGTATTCATAAAGCCCAATTTTCAGTAGTTTATAACTTGATTAGGCTCTAGCTGAAAGGTAATCAAGCAAAATACTGACTAGCTGCTATTACATAACCATGTAATGACTGATGCATGTGGTATACATGGTATACAGTATGTGATCATCTAATTAAAATGTCTTTCAGATAATGTATGTATACACATGTATTTTCATATATTCCACTTTACAATAGAAACCTGATGTTAATGGATCTGAGTGAAGTAAAAAATGCAAAAAGGCAGATTTTAAATCCCAACATCAGATGCGTAAAAGTCATAGAGAATTCTGAAATCAGAAGAGGCAACATTCAATTAGAACTTAAAATACACAAGTAACCACTACAGACACACAGTGGAGTACCAAGCTCCTTTTCATACACAGAAGAATGAGATACAACCCCCCAAATCTTTACCTGAAAAATTTTTTGTTGTCATCTAGTTCCTAAAGCTACTCTTACTGCTGTGTTTTAAACTCAGGGCAGTATGGTCAGATTGTCAGGACTCTGCCATGTTAATCAACACTCTAGGCAGACATCTCTTTCAATAGCAACATTCCATAACAGCTAGGTTAAATATAAATGAAAGTTTTGTGACTATAGTCCTTGAACTACATTTTCTTCTCTGTAATATTTTATTTTACTGCTTAAGAAAACTTTCCTTCCTTTCCCCGCTCCCTCCTCTAGGTAATTTGTTGCCTTGATATAAACTGATCGCTGCAGTGAAGTTCCTGGCATCATTTTGCACTGTTTCAGCAGCTTTTCCTTTAAATTTCATATATGGTTAATGCACAAACTAATTCAAAGGACCTGTAAGGTTATACAATAAAGAGCTATGAAATCAATCATCTCTGAGTCATTTCAGAAAAGGTATTACATATTTGGAACACATTAGGTATTAAAATAAATATAGTTTAATTGTGCTTTAAAGAGGTGTGAAAAGTTCCACATTTCTTAACAGATGTAAACCACTGTATGGATTACAGTTGAAAAGAAATTGAAGCATATGCCTCTGGTGTTTCTCCCCCTAAACAGATGTGATTTCTTTAAATGAGGTTTTCAACTGTTCTCTGCTTGATTAACTTTTGGCTTTCTGACGACTGAGACTGTTTCAACAGAGCAAGGATACAGGCTGCTCTCCATCATTCCTTTTATATTTGAGTTTTTATATCAAAACCATACCTATTTCATTTTTAGTCAACTACTAGCATTTTTCTCCTAAGAAACTTTGTGCAAGAAATGTGGTTTCAAGAGTTGCCTATAGTTGTAGCTAACAGACAAGCAGGCAGAATAGTACACAGTACTGATTTATTGTCACATGCTGTTAGACAAATAGCAGTATGTGCATAGAAAAATGCAGATTTAAAATATCAAAAATATACACCATATACAATTGATAATTTTTTCTCAAGGAATTTTCATTGATCTAATTCAGCATTGGATGGCTGAATTCAGCACTGGATGTCAGATGGGCAAAAAGCTGTTAGTATTACAACTAGACAGAGAGGTATAACCACATCTACTAAATCCAAAAAATAACTGCAGCACTTGGATTACTGCACCTCCACATCAGTACTGAATGATTTCAGTTTCTTCTGGATGCCTCATATTTACAGTGCAGATATTCCACTTTCTTCTAATTAAAGCAACTGGGCTTTGAGAAGCTTCCTGATTTGCAATACCCACAAATTTGGATGGGGACTTTTGAGTTGTAAGCAAGTTTATTTATCATCTGGCAACCTTCCTGATTGACCACAAGAATTAAATGGCCCATAATTAAAACAAAACAAAACAAAACAAAAACCAATAAAACAAACCCAAAAATAATAACAAAAAACCAATAAACCATACAGTAACTTTAGTACTAAACTCTGTGTGTGTGTCATTCAACAGTTCAGGTGTGCTTTGTAGAACAATATTCGAACACAAATAAGAATGTTATTAAAATAAATACAAGCAAAGAGTGCAGTAATGCATTCTAAGAATGTAAAAAAAAGGTTTCCAAAGGTTCAGATGTTTCCATGTAACATCAAAAAGAACCAGTCTTGGCAAAAAAAAAGGGTTTCTTTGAGAAGTCAATTCAGTAACAGGTTCTGGACACTGAATCTTTTCTCTTTCTTTGTATTCTTTGCTAGACCAACTAGTGAGGATACAGCTGAGTGGTTCAGTGATTTTATTGAGCAGCAATGAGGTAATTCACTGAGAAAAGAGAGAAAGAAAATCCAAGCTGATGACTGCTTAAGTCATGGAAGACAAGAATACTGTGAAACTTCTCAAATCCTTAGAAAATTATTACCTATCTTTGTACAGAAATAGGCTGGAAGTTCACATAAGTGAAGCAATCTCACTTGTGCTAATAAAAGTTGGTTTTTTAATGCATGACTGTGCACTGTATTTCTTTGATTTAATGTTCATTCTCTGCTATTCTCTAAATGAATAGGGAATGTGAAGACCCAGCTTTGGTCCTATAGCAGTTTCTAGGGTTAAAAACACCCTACCTACGAACCAGATGAAAAAAACTTACATTTTTCTCAAATCAGCAATTCTCCAAAATAAATTCACACAGCTGCAATCTTCATGCATTGCCATAACAACAATAGACAAAAATATTTTAAAGTGAGATAAAGATCACAAGTATAATATAGCCTAGCACAGAAACAGATGTTTTCTGTATCAATAATAATGCTGAACTAAGCTGAATTCTTTGTGATTTTTTTATAGAGAAGTTTCATCAAAAAGGGGAGGGGAAAAAAATTTATTTCGACTAAACAAGAACATAGCCCAATAACAAGGTAATGTTTTTAAAATAGGATGTTGTTCACAATTATTTACTTCCTTTCTATCTGGGAAGGAAGGGATAGGGGGAGGGAAAGGGGCACAAGCACCAAGTATTCTAGAAACCATGCAAGATTGCTTAATGTCTTGGGATGACAGGGTGTGGAAACATTTTACAAACATTTACAAGACTAGCACACCATTCACTTTAAGGACACAGCTCTTCTTTTGCAAAATTCCTATAAAATACAGTGAAAGTTTAGTTGTGCAGAAGGCTCATATAATTTGGTCATGTGTTACATTGTTTTCTATGATCCAGTCACTTTTGTCTCCTTCCTCCTTTATAAAACAGGAATACTTTAAGTTTAAGGTGCAAAGCTGGAAAAGTCTATGACAGCTCAGTTTGTCTATTCTGTCTAACACTAAGAAAAGCACTAGACGTTTTCATGTGAGAATAAAAATTCAGATAATGAATTCTGACTTAGGCTCTTGCAGGTCTGCAGGCCACCAGGCAATTCTGATACATCAGGAAAATAATGCCTCTTCCTTTGAAGCAATGAATTTCTCAAGGTAGTGTTCTTACATCATGGTAGACATTGCCATACTCCATGTACATAGCACTGATTTGTCAAGGCCTGTTGACTGACACACAGACTCTTAATATGCTCTACTACTCTCATTAAAAAGAAAAAAGCCCTCACAAATGAAACCCAAACAAAAATCCCCCAACCAACCACAAACCAACCAATCAAAGATTCAACCCCAAAAACTCAAGCCAACAAATCCTACTGCTGGTAGCAGCTCTGCTTGTGTTCCAGGAAACTCCGCTGCTTTACATGTCATACTTTTATGTGTCTTAATATATTAACCGATCCTTTTTCGTTTAGATAAGTTATCTTGCCAATATCAAGAGAGTCCAATAAAAAGTCCACATTAATTCCAAAAGAAACGTTGGGACAAGCAGGAATTAGGCTTCCAGACAAGGAAGCCTAGAACACCTGATGCTCCACTCCTGAAAAGGATACTTTAAACATTTGCTTCAACAGATGCAAAACTGGAGTTAGCTTCTGCAGTACACTAGCTACAGAACATCTCATTTTGTTTATTCAATGTCATGGAGTACACAATGCTACATGTTCTGGTACACATGCTAATATGTCTTCCTATTAACATCTTCAAATATCAGACTTTGGGCCAGTTCAGACCCATGCCATAGACTTTTGATACAAATATCATTTTAAGTAAATCCAGGGACTTTCACTCCTTAGAGGTATTTTAGATTTCTGAACACAATGTTCAGAAGACATTTTACTTGAGAAGCATCTCAAGTTGACAATAAATTCCCTAAATGTGCTTGAGGGATTCATGCAAAACCAATTGAAATATGATAGCACTAAATACTTGACTTTGCATGTCCACCTCTACCTGTATCATTTGTCAGAGGATAATCCCACTCCACAGTCTAAAAACCACAAAACCAACATAAGATTAGGGAAAGCATCACTGCAGATACTGCAAAACTCCTTAATATAGGAGTCCTTTTCTGATGATGTTCTAGTTTCATTAGAACACACTTCAGAACCTTAGAAAACTACACTAAGACCGCAGGGCTCTTGTTTATTCTGCCTTTTCCCACTAGGTGTGATAATTGTTCATGACTGAAAAACAAATACCTTGCCAGCAAGACTGACCAAATATTGACTTAGGGGATAAGAGCATCTCTAAGATGCAGTGCAGGGACTTCAGAGCTTTGCTCCAAATTAGGCAGATGAAGTTCATAAAAGAAATCTGGGGTATCTGAACTGCCCAATGACTGAATACAACATTACAGCCTCATTTCATTTAAATGAGAAAGCTCATAACCACAGTTGGAAAGAACTGGCATCATTCCCTCTTACCATTCCCTACTGGTAATTGTAGGACAAATGATCTAAAATCACCAAATAACTACTGTTATCGACTAGTTCAGCAACAATAATGGACTATATAAGTACTGTTGCCATATCAGTAGTGATTTCAAACTCACTATCTAAGCTATTAACTAGGTGGTTTCATTCAGTGCTAAAGAATTCTTTCAGAAACTTTATTTTTACAAGAATAGGACTCTAGTATTGATTGGAGCACATTAGTTGCATTCATTACTTCTACATTTCCAATAAAATGAAATGTAGAATATTTCACTTGTTATATCACATTCTATAATGCATTACTGCAACTGCCATAATTGTACAACAGTACTTGCATTGTAATAGTACAGAACCTCAAAAAGGTCATAATGAGAAAATACACAAAACCACCTCAAAATCTGGACTTCAGAAGGCATCTAAGGAATGCCTTTTAATGTTTTCCCTCAGCAAGTTTTTTCTTTTTTTTTTTTTTCACTCTAAGTAAAACAGCTTTTAAAATTAAAAGCAAATTTTGATCAATATTTCTAATCAGCTCCAATTCCGATGTCATTCATTCATGCAACCACTATATTTATTTGAATGTGCAATTCAAACCACAGTCCAACTCTGCATTCTTAAAGAAAACCACCAAAAAAGCTTTGTCATAACAATAGAATTTAAATCAGTAAGCTTTTTTTCAATCATAGTAAAAATATCAAAGTATTCAAAAAGAATGTGTATTTAAAAGGTTTCAGTATGGTGCTTCTTTTTATTTTTTAACAAAGAGGAGATAGCATAATATTTTTCAAGCGTATTTGGTTAACATAGTACAGATGTTCCTTACAATATGTATCTGAAATACTGGATTTCACATTACATTATTGCTTACATTTTTCTAATTTATATCTACTTTTAATCAAACTGATAATTTACATTCTCTTTATATGAAGGTTTACAAAAATGACCTAAGATGAATATCCCCAACATCTTTTTTCTCTTAATTAAAAAGATCAAATTCCAAATATAGCCAAACACCTTTTTGTCATTCAGAGAATTTTCTTCATGAAGAAAGGAACACACTAAGTAAGAAGCAAGACACGTATACAGCTTAAACCTTCTACTGATAAACTAGCCTATCTCCCATTTTAAAAAGTGCTTTTCAGTCAAGCATTCTACCCAAATGTACCTAGCACAAGCAATTGTGCTAGAAAATTTCCAGTTAATTTAGGGACTCATATATGAGTGATTTCAGACTGGACAATTTGGGCAAGCAGGGAGAAAGCAAAAAATCTCTAAGTTCTCTGTGTGCACAGGAACATTTAGCAACACATACTTCCATGTGTTGTATGTGAAAGTCCCTACCGAGCTCTAGGTGCATTAAAGTCCTGACTGAGACAGTAACACATCAGTAATTCTATGATAATCACCAAAACTCTTGGATAAAAAAGCTAGAAGAAACGTACTGTAGAACTTTGCTATTGCTCTTGAAACCTCTGCCTACTTGCAAAGGGACAACTGCCCTCCTTGCTACCTCTGCTAACAGTGAATCAAGGATGAGTACAACATGGCATCCAACAACTGAAGCTCTGCCATTCTTCCTGTTCCATCCCTCTAGCAGCTTGCATCAACTCTGCTTTGCCCTGAGACAAGACCATCTGTTTTGTATCACTATCCCTATTTTGGCCAGACACTGGGACATCTGGAAGACTGCACTGTCTGCACTCCGAGAAGCAGACACTTAGCTGGATACCATCAGCATACCAATGGCATCACAGCTGACAGTACATGCTCTTCCTCACTCATTGATTAAATTCATACCACTGACATCTTTTCAAAGAGGGTAGAACAAAATTTTTAAATACAATTTTATCTCTCCAGTTGGGTCAAGCAGATAGTCTAGCCTTGGCAAGTCAAAATCACTCCACACATCCAATAGATTAGTCAAGTAATAACGTTTCAAACATACCACACAGTTTTCCATTATTTTTTCTTAACTAAAGAGAAGTTTAGATTACTGGAAAACATTAGCAGTTGAGGATAGTATATAGGTGCTGTTTCTTCTGTTAGACTGTTTTGCGTAACCTTGAGTTCAGTGCACTATTGAGTTACGTTTGCTCATGCCTTTGTTTCAAGCAAGAGAAAATTAGATTTTTGGGTTTGTTGGAATGCAAGACAGAGATCTGGCTGAAATGGAGAATAACCTAGTACATATAATACATTGGGTTGCTACACTTCCATTGAATATTGCAGGACAAGATTATTGCCTAAATAGTAAATCAGGGATTACAGCACGTTACCTCATGAAATCTTAGCACACACCTACTATCTTAAAATTCATAGAGATACATTTGCTTTTACTCAGAACTACTTTATCTTCTGGATATGAACCACACATTTCTCTGGAAGATCTCATTTCAGAAGTATGAAACCATCTTGTAAATAAATCAGAGAATGTTACCTGAAGACACGGTAAGGTTAATCATGACTCCGCTGAATTCAAGTGCAATTTTCCATGATTCCACAGACTGAAAATTTATCTAAAGTACTGTAAATTTCTCTCTTTTGGGTTTTAGCTCCCTAATATGAGAGCTGTGAAACTCAGATAGATCTTGAGACGTGTTTAACTTCGGAGTCCACAGCAGTGGAACAGAATGTGAACCATATCCCTACCAGTCACTGCATGCCATCCTTTGCAAAGCATAAAAACCGCAGGCTAACCATTCAAATCACTTCTATCCTCCAAGAGGGAGGCAGAGATTCTAGAATGGAAAGCCAATTCAACATCAGATAGCAAAGGTTCCTTAAAGACTTGGAAAAAAACAAGGATGAAGGATGGACAAAACATTAGGAAGCACAATTGTCATATGCTGGATGGAGTCAGCAGAAAAGAGTATATGGTATCACAGAAGATAAATTACTAATGCAGTATATTTTCCTTCTCAAAAGGAACCATTTGTACTCATTTCCTAGATTGCAGGCAGTTTGACTGTGAGAAAACCTAAAAATGAAAGAAGGACAAAGTCATAGTACAAACCATATCAACAGGGAGAACAGAGAAAATAAAAGTAAAAATAACCTTAAATTGAAAGTATCTTCAACAATTCACAGCAGAGAAGATCTATTTCAAGCCAAAATAAAACAGGTAGCATTGCGCCAAGAAGAAAGTTAGGTCAACACAAAAAGGCCAAGTAATTCATGGTTTTCAGTCTTCAGGCACACTAGCAAAGCTCACTGGCCCTGAAATACTATGAGTTCAAATGGTGGATGAATGAGGTCAAACTCCCCAGTGCTAACCAGCAGTCACTAAGGTTGCAGCTCTGAAATCCCACAAGGATGCAGTTTGTTCCCAGTGATAAAGTCCCACTTATTTGTGTGCTCTATCCCTTTCTACCATTCCCAGGGATATTGGAGTTTGATTCTTAACTGACTTTGGTATAAGCGCATATGAAAATTATTTTATTATTGCTGCCTATTTTATTTATTCTGCTTGAGGCTTGGTGAGCTGCACTGGCACCCTGAGGGATCATACAACCGTTAAAATCCATTTAAAGGAAACAACAGCAGCATACAGGTCTGTGTAAAGGAACAGAGGAGGAATTAGGACCACCTTCTTTAAAAAAAGTAAGCTATCACATTCATTTAGGCTCAGCCCTTCTCCCAGAGCCATACCCTAAGGGGTAAAAGCATTAGGTATTTAAGTAAAACTAACGTGGCAGAATATGAACATGTTCTACAGAACTAAAGCACCAGAAGTAAAAAACAAATTCATGTTTATTGAAGTATCAGAAATAAAATTAAACAAGGTATCATTTTACATTAATGGAATGATACCCCATCTGCAACTCACCACTGCTGCTTTTAAGGACCTTGAAATTTAGTGTAATTTTTCTTCTTTCAAGACAGAAGAAAAGTTTTTCAAAATGGAGGTTATATCAGAATATTCAAGTATGTATTCAGAAAAGTGTTCCTAATATATGACCAAAATATGATTCTTAATACCATGTCTTACTACATTAAAGATACAATTTTCAATTTTTTTAAAAAAGTATTACATTTCCCAAGTAATCACTGCCTTTCTGTTTTCTTTCTTATTTAATTGAGCAATGCCAAGTTGATAAAATCTAACATAACTGAACTTGTATATAAGCTTGAACATGGGAAGCAGGCTGAGATCTCTTATTATCAACACAGTGTCTTACCCTCTCATCCCCTTTTCCTCATCTGTTTTATAATTCCTGAAATATGGCAACATACATGAATCAAGTTAATTCTGATATTCTGTATGAAGACTTTTTTTACACAAATGTAGATTGAATTGATAAGTCTTACTACTTTGAAAGATAACACAACTTAGAGAGGTGAACAGTGTGCTCAAAGAAATTTTCAAAACTTAATAATTTGTCAGTTTCCTTATCACAGATATAAATATTATTTGAATTAATGTAAAATAACTGAAACTGATGTACATATACATTTGAACATTCATAAAGTTATGCCATATCAATTAAACTGTGTTCTTCCAAATTTAACACCCCTTACATGTCCCAAAACACAAGAAACAGTTTGTAATATCTGATAATGCTTCAGCATATCCAGCGAAACACTTCTAGTGGTGTAATTACAATATTTATAGAATTTGGAAGTTTGAACAGAAGAGTTTAGATTCCTTAAGCAAATATATTAGTCAAGCCTTTTCACCAATGTTTTTGAAACATATCAATAGAAAACTAATATTCAAAGATGAAAAAATAATTAATGCTCAGTAAGACCTTAACAATATTTTGCCTCTGGTCACTAGACATACATTTAAAACAAATTTCACAANTGTGTGAATATTCATTAAAACCCCACGATGATAAATTCAGCCTAATTGTTTGTG
Source organism: Empidonax traillii (assembly GCF_003031625.1). Lineage (NCBI taxonomy): Eukaryota > Metazoa > Chordata > Aves > Passeriformes > Tyrannidae > Empidonax > Empidonax traillii. Next base: position 328,759 of record NW_020955520.1, read on the forward strand.
ACTGACATAACCCAACTGCTACTCATTTCCTGAAAAAATCAGGAAAATTAATTCCTCTCAGAAATATTCAAATATGTCAAAATATTTTTCTCTAAGGAGATCCAAGTAAGAATAAAAAAAAATTTAATAAAATCCCCACATGGATACATGTACAGCCAAATGGAGAAACAGGTCTGCAAACCATTGTCAGACACCTTGCCAAGTCTCCTCTATCCCAAACATTACTTAAGAGTACTTCTGCAGTTAGATGATAGTGATTGAATAATTAAATCTGTGACATGCTAAGGAATTGTCTCTCCACAGGTATTAACTCATATTTGCCTTTAGTCATATATACGCTAAGTAACTGAGAATCAGAAACAGAAATTAAATTGTACATGAAGTTCCTTTGTATATGTAAAAATGACGATGATTTACTCAGCTTCTGAGTATCCTAAATAAAAATTAGAGTAATCCATCTGTAAAGAAAAAGCATTTGCCTTCGATGTGCCAGAGCAATCTTTTAGAGAAGAGGCAGGTGAGTGAGAGGAAGCAAATCCACTGGAAGGCAGCATTAATTAGGAATGACTGTATTCTCTATGTGTAGGGGAGAAATGAGGACTTTGGTCCACTGTTCAATGTCTGAAGAAGGAAATACGTGTTCAGTTACTTCTTTGTGCTATCACACTGAACGGCAAGTTCTCTGCAAGGCATATGCAGAATACGCACTCATCTTCTTCGTGTTTTGTGGATGAAAACAGCTGATTTGCCTTCAGGTGATCAGAAACCTACATGCAACAAGAGGAATCTTTCTACATAAAAAATGTAAAACATGCACATGGCAAGTGCGGCTTATCTTCTCTATTTCAAAGCTTTATGTTTTCAGTTTAATTAGGCAAAAGATCACATATGAGAACAAAATTAGTTATCCTTCATTTGCACGTCACATATACCATAAAAATTATTTATAACAATGATTTATAAACAATACATTAAAATTTTATATAATACAAATGTTACTTTTTCTAGCCTACAGGGCCCTAGTTTAACTGTCTGAACAATCTTGAAGCTGAAATTACAGTTCAGAAAAACATGGAGGAAGACTTAAAAAGGATTTTATGCAATATTATTTTCATACTTCAAAGCCAGCATTTAAAATTTAAAAATCGGGAAAATTTTAAAGTCAATAATGTTTAAAAACTCTGCAATAATGTAGGAATGCTTTGGACAAAAAGAAAGTACGCTCTTTACCTTTGCTGGAAAAGACAAATATGTGACTATCAGTTTTTTTATTATGAACTATGCCTTTAAGAACATTTTTGTATTCTTATAGTTCCACTTACATCTTTTCAAGTATTTATTCTCATCATATTGAAGAGAGAACAACCTTTTTATAACTTCTGGTTTTAATAAAATAAAGAGAGAAAATGTTTTGAAGACACAATTGGATTTGTCTCTCTTTACATCTGGTTAGAAATCAAAATTGAAAAATCCTATTATTTGCATATTTATTTATATTTAATTATTCCCAGGACTGTAAACTTTCTCTAGAGAGAATTAAAAACAGTGAAATGACTGTAATTCTTTTCACTTCTATTTTATTCCTTCATTATTGGATACTTCAAAGATACATCATTCCTTTACAAAGAAATTTGGGCTACATCAATATTACCCAGAAAACAGTAAGTCAATAAATGTAACCTTTGTGTCCAAAACTCCTCCTTCTGTCACAAAAGCACATTGTAACCTCAGCTCTTTAGTCAAGGAATGTACAAATTTTAGGCATTTAACATCACATACATACATACACACAAAACCTTTTAAATTTTCATTTCTTTTTCAGCTGCTCAGTATCTCAATATTGAGCTAACCATTTCCATCCTCATTTTTAGATATTCTTCCGAAGGTGACTCACCACGTCTCTTCCCAGGATCACACTCCCTCACAGCAAAACCTTGTTTTTTATATGCATCAGCAACCAAACTCATATTTTACTGCAGTGAAATCAGGACTTGACTCTTATAAGTGTGCTCCCTCTGCAGCTTATTGTTCAAAGATCGCAATCATTCAAGGAGCAGTTTCATAGTTAGTTTAAGCTAAACTAAGTCTATGCTGCCACTGGAAGCGTCAAACCTGCTTGTCTCCCATATCAGACAACTAACTCATCCAGTCCTTACAATAACAGCAGTGCTTGTGTGGCCCACAATGAAGGTTCCATCTTTTTTGCTGGGTTGATTTTTGGCTCAGCTCAGACTCATTCTTCAACATCTTCAAAGAAGTCTTTTGCTCAGACATCGATTGTTTTAAACAGGCAATCAGAAGAGATGATTTTAAAACATAGCTTAATCTTTTTTCCATTCAGCATCTGATGATATAAAACCACTTGAATTACACAGGGTCAGGGCTTGTTATTGGAATTAAAATGACATCAGGGAGCATCTTCACAGAAAATAATGATACTAAGTCATCTTGAAATACCATTTTTATTTTCCTTTGAGTATAAAGCTGAAATCCTGTAGGCTTATTGTTACAATTTGAGAAAATATTTGGTAGATATTAGAAATTAATTTTAGGAGTTAATTTAATACCTCTTACATTGGATTTAGTTTATGCAAAAACATTGTATGCATTATCTTGAGCTCATTGCAGTACTAGGAAAGTATAGAGAAACACACAGAAATTGTCAAAACTTTCACAAATTTGCTTCAAAAAAATGATAATTTGGATTAAACCAACAGACATGACCACAGGGAAAAAAAAAATCAAACGTGTAATAAGGAAAGCATTCAAAACAGAACTACATACAACAGCTTTCAATGTCTACTCATACTTACTATAACTCCACAGACTTCAAATGATTTAATATCAAAGATAACTTGGATCCTTATATTTAAATCTCATGTATTTCCTCTTTCTTGCCTTATCTTTGCCTATAGCCACACCTCTTTTTTTTCTCAGGATTTGGTATTTGGAGGTATTCTTACTATACCTGTCTCTCCCTCACCCTTCTAGTCCTCACTGATTATGCACAGGATCTGGTAGCTATTTATGGCAACAGATGACATCTGTCAGTTGAAATGCTCCTTTAGGTTATTTTGTATTTATATTCCAGCATTCCTATTTTGTGGTGTTATAAACTAATGAGTACCCCCGATTTGTCTTCTCAGTCATTGTTCTGGGTTTGAATTTTTCAAATCCTGAATTCTTTTTGATCTCCAGAGTCTTTCACTCCACCACCCTTTTTTTGCCCTTTCCTCATAACTGATACATAACTGATAATGATATAAAATGTCCTAGATATACTAATATTTACTGCCAGTATATTCACACACAAAGAACAATGTTTTCATGAATGCTGCATCATTAAAGAAAATGCAAGAACAGAGGGTGGTAGCAGCACTACTTTTGATGATAGCAGCTGTAGCACAGTTATTGCAGTGATCTGCCTAAGGTAGCACCGGACTTACACACTCAAGGTATTGTGTGCCACAGCAACCCTGTGAATCACAGCAATGGTTAATAAGCTTCTTGGTCTTCTCAAAATGGATAGATACACACTTACTTGTCTGAAGCTATCTTTTGTTTGCAGGGCAGTCACAGCATTTACTGCAGTACTTGTAATTTTTTCTTGATGAAAGTGCTGTGCTTTAATTTCTGAAGACAGCAATCAAAGCAGACAAATGGAATACTTGAAATTGTAGGTGAAATTGTGTTGTACTGTTTCACTTATTTATTTTTTTTAATCTTGCTCTCCTCTAGTTTTTATCAAGGCTTTTCAAATCAAATTTTGAGTTCTGCAAGTATTAGAGGAGTTGCCATTCTGAAAAATCACACTTGTTCCTTTTGTGCTCAGCTATAAATTATCTCTTACTTCAGTCTATCCTTTATTCTCTGTGTTTATTATTTGTCCATCCTCTTTTTGGCTTTCAGCAGTTACAACCACTACTCCACTTCCACACTCAGAAGCTCTCCACATGCAATCCACTATAGAAAGAACAGCTGGCCAAGCAAGTCTTTTAATGTAAGTTGAATTCTCTGTTTTTAAGCAAGAACAGGTAACTTAACAAGGAAGTTTGGATTTTGTCATGTTATTTACTGTTTTTCATATTATTTGCTGCTCACAGCATTTAAAATTATATTTATCTTCTGATTTTTAAATTCAGCATAACACTTGATATCATGTTTAACAGTAAGAGCACACACCTTGCAACACACAATAAAATTAAAATTCTGCTCTATAGTGAAAGAAATAAAAACAAAAAAAGGCGGAGGTAGTTACTCTGTAAGCAGCAAATGTAATGAATCTTGGATTTGTGTTACATCTCAATAGTTCCTTCATGCTAATGTCAGCTGTTTCCCTCCATATTTCTTACAGTATCCTCTCCCTAGTAATTCTGCCCACCTTCCTTCTTTTCCTTTCCTTTCCTTCATTAACTCAAACAGCTTGTCCAGAAATGCTTCAGCAAGTCAGCAGATGGTTTGTTTGATTCAGAGCCATAAAAGTGATCAATCTGCAATGGTAACTCTTTACCCTGTACTGAAGCTTGAGGATGGTACTAATGAGATTGTCTTCTAGCCAGACACCAATTTTCAGGGAACTGGAGGAAATTTCATCTAATAGAGAACTCCCAAATTCAGTTGAAATTTGTCAGTAGATTTAAAAGTTATTAGGACTAGAACTCAAAGACAGATGGGTACACCTTACAAAGTCATATAAGTTCACACAAAACCAGGCTCACTGGAAACCAGGGGCTGAAAACTTATAGGGTAAAAAGCAGTGTGTATGGGTTATCACAACTGGGTTATATCACACTAAGCTCACGGCTGTGCAACTTATGTTACTATGAACATTTCCCTCACTGAAATAAATACTGGATAAACCAAACATTTCCCTTTTTATCAGATTTCAGTTGTTAGTAGCTTTATAAGTTTGAAATAATTGAATATATGAGGTCTCCAGCAGACTCACCCTGCTTGAAGTTGCTACCAGGCGAAAGCATCTTCCCCTCCCCTGACAGACAGTGCTACTCTTCTAGGCAGAAACAGCATTCCTTAATGCACTGGGCTGAAAACAACAGTGATTCACAAGCTGATTTAAAAGCAGACCAGATGTCTTTGCCTTGAGGGCTTCCATATCTATTAAGGTGCATGGTAAGGCAGATGGCTGAGGGTGGCAATAACTTCAGCCAACAATCTCCTGCTGCAAGTCTGTCAGAAGCCAAACAAGAACCAATTTATCCTAACTAACGATTTTGCATGCCCTTTTTCATTCCTTCCCTAAACTTCTATGTATAAAACTCTTAAACTTCCATCTTTCTCCAGTCATTTCCCTCTCGCATTTTCCAACATCCTTCACCTCTTGCTATATTCCATCTGAGATGAGGGTGCTTAGAACAGAAAGGTTTTATACCAAACTGGGATAGCTCACTGGATTCTCACAGGGGCAACTGAAAGACACTAGAAAGAAGTCAAGCAGGATATGCAGTGCAGACAATGTTACATTTCGACCTACTGGCAAGGGTCAAAGGTACCTGGCTCCTTTTATGTTCACAGCTGTTATGGGCCTGCAAACATATCATCACAACCATTTATGTTAATTCAGGAGTCTGGAGATTGTAGCAATAGGTCAAATAATTTTTTCTTATGTGTCCACGGACATTTCTCAACCCCAAAAGACATTTAATGTCATGTTGTTAATTTTTAGAAAATTTTTCGCTTGTTTTCAGCCTTGATCCCCTTCGATATTTCAGTGTCATGCTGTATCATTTCAGTTAGCACCTACCTCCCATTAAACTATAGCATTCTAATAAAAGTACTCACTGCTACTGGATTGCCTAAATAATAAATATTAAAAAGCATGATTATTAATTATTATTATTTTGCCACATGGGCAGTTTATAATCCATGATAGCACTTTATTTTTCACTTTATGACTACTTTATCTCCTTAGTATCCTGTTGTAAGAGGTTTTGACACAGGTTTTTTATGAAAGTCCATGTAACTTATCCCTACTAGCACCTACTAGCCAATATTTTGCCATCACCATCATAGAATTACAACTACACACACAAAAAACTGAAAAGACAGTTGCACTCAACCCTAGCCACTACAACAATCCCCTTGTTATGGTTTTCCAGGGAGAAAAATAAACTTGACGTTACTACAAGCACCCACCTTTCAAAAATGGAGAAAAATCTCCCCTGCAAAAATGGCTGGTTTACTAAATATTGAAAGATAAAGCAATGATTAAATAAGTAGTGTTTGAGACCAATATTAACCTCAGAAGCATCACAACTTAACCATTTATTTCTTATCAGAAGTTGTGAAATATTTATATGGAAACTCCTCTGATATCTTCTGAAAACTGAACCTAGTAACAAGGTAACTAAATGTTAATCAAACTACATAGGTAAATTAATATAAAAATTTAAATACCAATTTTTTAAGTGAATCAAATTTTCTAATAAATTAGATTGGTTTTATTTTTAATGAAAAATAAGCATCTACCTCAAAAAAAGGTGTATTTTCTATTTTTATTACACATGATTTTGGTTAATAAAAAAGTGCTGGGATCTGCAATTTTTCAAATAAAGATATTTGTTCAAAGATATTCAGTGGCAGTTAATAACATTGGGACATTACATACCAGTGACAAAACTGTATTTTACATATCACAAAAAAAACGATGCTAGTAACACACAAGAAAAAACTTTCTTGACTATTCTTGGAATGGGAGGGTGCAACAAAAGGATTCTGATATATGCTGACAAAATTTTTGAATTGGGGAGGTTAATAAGGAAACAAAATGGAACTTAACTATTCCCAATGTAACTCCAAACATGCTTATATGATTTTGAATACTGCTCACCATGATCGTAACTAATCTTCATATAGAGGCATCTTGAAATATTGCAGCATTACACCACTAAGGGTCAAAGCATAACTTTCAAACCCTCAGCAATTTTATGCTTTGGCAAATATTATTGTAAAGAAATGTGGGTTTGCCTTGCCTTCACAATTGTGTCAGAACCATTCCATGTATTAAATGGTTTTGTAAATCCTGGCAGCTTTTCCTTTCCTGCAGCCTGATTACACCAAGAAAACATTATCTATTTCACAGCCAAGAGCCATTCATTTGATATTAGGCAGATTGCCTTTAAGAAACCATACAATGCCTAGGGGGTACAAGCACTATTTATTCTCTAAATTTCAGCTCATTTTGTTAACAGAGCATGCAAAAGGACAATAGCTCAGAGCCCATCCAGTTAAAATATGTAAAACCACACATAGAAATATTCGCCATACTCTTAGTTAAGCAATGCCTCTCTAGAGGTGGAAAGAGCACAAGCTTTTCAGAATTGCACAACTGCTCTGGAGTATTAAAAACAGAAATGTACTTTGATGATCACCAACAACATTCCAAACACTCATTCCTTCCTTTAGGAAAAGCAATTCTGAGCTGAAAATGAAAAGACAACTTTGGTGTTACCTGCTCTGTATTTCAAACACGTTTCATGACAGTATCTATCCTAGCTGAAGTCACCAAATATATCCCAGTGATAGCTGCCTTTGCACAAACAGTGGATGACTGATGTTCAGATGCCCATGTTACAGCTATATTCAATAGTACTGCATCATTAAGTTTAAGCATACTTCATTCAAAAAATACCAGGTTTCCTATACTTCTACCCAATCCAGCACAGATTTACTCCAGCTTCTCTACCCAGCAGCAATGATTTTTTTAAGTCTTCCTCAGAGATAGTGATGCTGGAACCTACCTGTTGCTATCACACAAGCCTGAGAAAGCCTACTTGGTACCAGTCAGCATCTGTTCTCAGAGTACAGGGCCTGGGAGTTTCTAAGAAGCTGGAAGCCTGCAGTTTAAAGAAGCCTTAGCTATAGCCAAAGATCAGGTTTGCATGCTGCACACTGAAGCCAACGTGCCATTATAACCCTGTCTCCTAACTGCAGATTTGGACATACATCATGCTTGTATTCTGTGCCATTCTGAACTAGGCGGCCCAGGTGTGTCATTGCACAACCCACAGAGGGGCTGCCCCTGAGCCACAGATCTTGCCGGTCCCAGCAGCTCTTCTGTGAAATCGACATTCTTGTCATTTTCCCCAGTAATTGTAGCTGTGAAATTGTCAAGAATGTCAATTTCAGCAGCCTGCAGCAGGGGAATTGGGCATCTTCAGACAAAGAGCAAATTTAAAAATTCCTTATTTGGAACAAAACATTTAAAGAAAATAATTAAAAATGTCAGCTTTTCAGTCCACTTTAATATTCACACTTTTTCTTTGAGGCATGTCTAAATAGCCATGTGATTTATAAATGTCACAATTTCAAAACTAAATTGCAATTTAAAAATAATCTCCCAGTTTCAGCGATCCCTAGGCTACACAGAAACACAGAAGACAGACGTAACTACTTGTCACGGGAAATGCCCTATCCTTTTCTTGGCAACAAACTGTGAGAATGCTGCAACATTCATTCTTACATGGTAATTCTCGACTTCAAATTTATAATATTACAACAATATTCCCCTTCATGGCAATGTCTCAGTAATAATACTCTACTATTTGTAACAAAAAAAAAAAAATCCTGTAGTTATACAAAAAAATTATATTAGGCTAACAGATGCCTATATGTATAAGGCTAAGAAAACTAGGATTGTTCAGTCTGGAAAAGAGAAGGTTTCGAGGTGACTTAATTGCATCCCTCCAGTACCTGAAGGAAGCCTACAAACACAGATGGAGAGAGACTATTTACAAGAGCATGTAGGTACAGGACAGGGGGAAATGGATTCAAAATTAAAGAGGGTACATTTACATTAGACATTAGGAAAAAATTCTTTACTGTGAGCATGGTAAGGCAGTGGAACAGGTTGCCCAGAGAAACTGTGGATGCCCCATTCCTGGAAATGTTCAAGGCCATGGTGGTTGGGGCTCTGAGCAACTTAGTCTGGTGAAAGGTATCCCTGTCCATGCCAGGGGGCTTGGAACTAGATGATCTTTAAGGGCCTTCCAACCCAAATCATTCTATGATTACATACATATATATGTGCATCACAGACTTCTGCTGCAGATTACTTGATGTCATCCATATCAAAGATCCTGAACTTCAGACGGAAAAAGTGGCATATATTTCCTGAATGATAGAGAACATGATTATGCAGGTTTATTTCGGTCATCGGCCTGAAAAAGTAATTTAAGGTAAAGACACTTGTGAGAAGCAAATCTTCATAAGTTGAACAATTTCCAGAGTATAACTGTTTTTCAGTTTCTTATAAATATTTCCAATTTAATCTTATATTCTGCCTTACTTCTTGCAAATCTCAAAAAAATTAAACAAAAAAAATATTAAGTTAAATTATTGCATCCATTTCTAAGGTTTAGGAACACAGAAGTATGTCTGTCTATGTTAAGATAAGTATCTATTTTACTAAGGAGTTTTTAGTCTTCAGACATCAAATCCTAGAATCATAGAATATGCTTGGAAAGGATCCATCAACACCATCGAGTCTAACTCTTGGCCCTGGACAGGACAGCCCCAAGAAATACACCATGTTCTTGAACTCTGTTAGGCTTGGTGCTGTGACCTCTTCCCTGGGGAGTCTGTTCCAGTACTCAACCACTCCCTGGGTGAAAAACCTTTTCCTGATATCTAACTTAAACCTCGCCTGACTCAGCTTTACACCTTTTCCTCAAGTCTTGTTACTGGTCACAACAGTGAAGAGATCAGTACTTGCCTCTCCTTTTCCCCTCATGAGGAAGTTGTAACTGCAATGAGGTCTCCCCTCAGTCTCCTCTTGTCCAGGCTGAACAGACCAGCTGACCTCAGCTGCCCCTCATAAGGCTTCCCCTTCAGACCCTTCACCATCCTCACGGCCCTCTTTTGGATGCTCTCTAATTACTTAATGTTTTTTTATATTGTGGTGCCCAAAACTGCACACAGTACTCAAGGTGAGGTCACATCAGCGTAGAGAAGAGCAGGGCAATCATCTTTAACAAGCTGGTAATCCTGTGCTGAATGCAAAATTTTGTGCCAATTCATGAGACCTTCATTGCTATCAGACATCTTATTGAAACTTCTATGGAAAACCCAGTCAATGTGGCCTCCTTGTAAAAGTCTCAAAACTTCAAAGTTATCCACAGTTAGTAAAAGTTCATAAGATTAGCAGCTTACCCTGCCTACAGTACAGGAATACGGAATATTCGATATCTACATAATACATTTTTCTCAAAGGCTCCAGGATTGGACAACCAGTGATTTTTTTGTTCTGCTGGATGCTTGCCAGCATTGTTCCACCAAGCACCAGAACTGAGACCATGCTTACTAGTCAGCACACACACATAAAAAAGATGGAATGCAACACAAATGGAGAAGGAAGTGAAGGGTGGGCTTGGCTGAAAATAGAGCCACAGAAAAAGAGAAAACGTAATCATATATTTAAAAATTGTCTTCTAATGCATACATACAAAGAGTTCAAATGGCACAGGCAACAGAACCCTAAGTCTAGTATTTCTCAGGTTCTGATTAAATGTCCTGCCATTTTACATCTATACACATTTTAAAAAAAAGTTTTAGTTCTATGTTTGATAACCCACTTGCTAGAGATTGAGCTAAGAAAAGGTACTGTTCCTTGAATCTCTTCCATGGGTGTAGTTTAGTCAGCAATGAAATCCCTATAAATGCACCTTATTTTTGCCTGTTCAGATAAAATTATGTCTTTTTTCTTGCATTCCTTTCCTGCTCATTCCAACTCACTTCAGTTAATATATGGTATGTTCCAACAAAATAATTCACACTGTTCTCCGTTCTGCACTCTTATCTCCTAAGAATGACACCGGAACTGCATCACAGATTCAGGTAACATAACTTATTGTCTAGAGCAAAGTTTAACTTGAGCTACCAGTGGTTTTCAGTAGCATTATTGATGCAAACTACATGTGTTTGTAGTGATCATTATAGTTTATCAGATATGATTTCAGTGAAGAGAAGACGGGCAATGCCTGCACTCTAGAAATAGATATTATTTAAAAGCATATTTTGAATAGTATTGGCTTGATTTTTCTCCTAATCTTCTATGTGGAAATGATTACTCACACACAAAAAAATAAATCTATCAGCACTGGCTTTTACCTTATAGAGTTTTGAGCCTTTCATATTCATAGGTCAAAGGTTTCTATTACTATTTTATAGCAGGATCCCCTTAAAAAGTATGTGATTATATCTCTATGCTCTATTTCCTTTCACAAAAGAATTTGCAAAACAAACAACTTTTTCCCTTACAAGATAAAGAGAAGCATTAGGTTGGGTTTTTTTTCACTTAAACCACAAGTCCTCTGAACACTACGTTCTTTCAACAGACTTAACTAACTAATCAATTATTTGAGATAGGCTTTTGTAGAAACAAATCAAATAATAAAAAATAGTCACACCTTAAACAACTTGCCAGAAAAATAGCGTCAGGATTAGAACCTTTTAAAATTCAATTTTCCCACATGATCCTAACAAAGGACCAGGTGTGCTACAAACTAAAAGTATGAATTTAAGTCTGAAAAGAGAAATCAATACATAACACAATGAAAAATTTGCTTTGCCAAAAAGAAGGAAGCCCTTTAAACTCATTTGACCTACAGCTTCTCAGAAGAAAACACATTACATAATAAATGCAGTAGAAGAGGTTTGACAGCAGCTGTATTACTAACTTCTTAGTTTCTACAGTGATCAACATACACTTCATAAGTTAATTGCAAATAGTGCATGTATGTCACTACTTTTAACCAAAATTAAAAAAAGAAACAAAACTGTTCCTATAACTCCAATGCAGTGTCTCTTGAACACACCAAATAGAAATTCTGCTAACAACAAAATCACTTTCATTTTAAAGAATCAAATTGGTTACAATTCTAAGCAGCTGAAGTTGGAGATACTGAGCCCATTCTTTAATTTCTATACATTTACATTTTCTTTCAAAGAGTTTATTTTTCTGGTCTATACACATAAGCTATTTTTAAACCTTATGATAAACATTTTATAGAAATAATATCAATTTCATACCCAGGAAGAGGATACCATAATCACTGCAGCAAACCAGGAAATAATTCAATTAATTCTGCAGTAGGAGGGATTATTTTGATGACCACTTTGGATTTCTTGTATCTTTTGTTCCACACTAATTAGTTAATTTTGAGTGATACAATTGACTGTAGTTTTGTACATATATTCAATTAAGCACATTATCTCATATGCTATGTCACAATCTTGGTCTGTAAATCATTTTCCAGCACTATTTAAATGTCTCTATTGGTAAGTCAAGCTTTAACTACATGCTAAGTCAAATACAAATGCTATAAAATTAAGTTCAAATGTATCACAATGACGACAAAGTTCATTCTTGCAAAAATTTACACTCAGGAACCTTAGCAGAATATCTGCCCTTCTTCTCCATTCTGCACATTTATTCCCTCCCCATATGTAAATAACTGCTTTGTCAGCAGATTTACAAAAATCTGGAAAAATTACATAAACAAGAGGGGAGCAGCAGCAATCTTCATGAGCAACAACTGTTGATATGATTCTGCCACATTTTAACAAGCGTTGCTCTCTGAGTTCACTTGCTTCTACATCGATCAAGACGACATAAACCAGGTATTCACAATTTGTACGATTAGATGAAACATGTGGCAGGCTTGCAGAATCACTGATTTAGAATTGGAAAATTTGGCAAAAAGAAACACATTTTGTTAAAATGGAAAAATTTGTGCAGTTTCAAAGATAGCCGCTGTAAAGCAGGCTAAATGGAGGTCTGTAAAGCCTAATTTTTGTTTCACATCATCGTTTCTTGATCATACAGAAGAACAAGATGTTTGCTTTCTCATACAAAAATGTTACTTTTTGATTTCAAGGAGTAAAAACTAAATCTGATTCTCATTTCTTCTGCGTGTTTCTTTTAAAGGATGCACAGGTTTCTATAATCACAATTTTAAAATCCATGTTCCTTGCAAAAAGTTATCAAAAAAGACTTTTTCAGAACTTATTACGGTGTACTACAGAACATTAGTGAAAAATTGCTTAGCAGTCACATGCAGTCTTCAGTGTGAATATGCATACAACTCAGTAGAATAGGGCACATATTTTATTTTTATAACCTTTGAAAAGAAAACTAACACAGGTTTACAGTATACCGAGGTTTTTCACATTTTCTTTCCCATACAGTATCTCTCTCCTGCGATGTGAAGCACTTAGTTCGCCTTTTAAACAGACTAAATCTAACCTACATTTAGGTTAATCAACCCCTAAGGAAAAACGCCAGCGCCCCCTCGTGGACCCAGCTTCCTTTCGACAATACAGGCCTCACCAGCCGTTCCAAAAATTCAGTTCATCAATACTGATAATTCCCTTGCTAGACATTCGTATTTTCTAATCATCCGATAGGCTGGGGAACTAGATCTGTAATCTTGAGAAGCACTCTCTTGTTTACCTGAAAAATTTACATTTGTATCCGTTTTTACTATAAAATACATGAGACAGGTTTATGAAGAATAACCTGTAACTAAACTCTTTATTTTAGCTGCTTGTTTAAAAGACAATCTCTTCATAAATTAATTAGCATTGGTAAATCACATTTATTATGTTGGTTGCTTATTGTAAAATAAACTGAAAACTGTTGTAAATGCAGAAAAAATAGAGAACACAAGAATGACAGGCTGAATCTGTATGGTCCAATCCTATTGCAAATGGGCACAATAATTCATACAATGTACCAGGAGTATTAATGCACTAAGAAACAGTCTCTTTGTTCTAGTAAGGCTGTTTGCACAGCAATATCTAAGTTTGTTCCCAGTGCCATTCACAGTTTTGCATGGCTTTAACCTTGCGGATTCCTACAGAAAGTAAGGTTACCAGACAGAAGTCTCACCTGAACATAATTCCCACTGCTATCATTGAAATTTCAGGGTAAACAGCAATCACAGCATCCCAGTTAGAAATTCTTCAGCATATAAAAATTTAGTGGAGGATAAAGACATCATTGCACCACCAGTCTGATACAGAATGGATTGCAAATGCAGAGCAGCACCTGGAACCAGTATGCCAAAAGCAGTAACCTCTAACTCAGGAGCATATCAGTCCACTTCTGGAATTGTGTTCATCTCAGTGTGGAGGTCGCATCTCAGGGTTTTCACTGATGCATATGCCAAGTCATTGTAGTTACTATTTCCTGTATATTACAAGAAGGTCACTTCTGAAACTGCAAATAAACTCTTCCAGGTTGTCACAGGTGGCACTGACTTTAGACTGAGTCAGTGATGAAGAGTACTGCAGAAGATTAAGGCTATACCAATCATTTTCAGAGAAAACTGTGACTTTCTAAGCATTGAATTTTGTGTATGTCCAAATAATTGTGTTAAGGTGATACTCAAGATATAACTTTGCATCCAAACAAAACCCTTTAAATAAGGTTCTACTAAATTCATTGTATTGTATAAAATTAAGGAGAATCTCTTTCTATAAGAAACCAGTACAAAACAAGTAAAAATCTTTGGATTTGGTCAATACTGAAAAAGAAGATTCCATTATTGTCCCCTGTTCATGTAGTTTGTTCATCACTGATTTAAAGGGAAATACTACTTACCCATCATAAGTTTTGCTTGCCTTTGAATTATTCAATTTCTTAAACAGTATTAGTCTCCTAAAAATTTAAGAAAAATTTAAATGTTTGCAAAACCCTGTTTCCATTTCCTTTTTAATCCAAATAAATAAATAAATATAAGCCCCAGCAATACTACAACAACTTTAACTAATTTTGAAGAAATCATAAACTGAGGCAGAGGCTCCAAAGTATCCTGAGCAGTCTGTGCAGTAGTTGTGACTGGATGTTTCTGCCTCTCAGGCATCCAGACACTTTTCTTAGCACTACTCTTACCTAGTTCTGAAGCTTCCTCTCCTGCTTCCCAAGATGTCAGTGCTGTACTTTCTCTGCAGACTGCAGCAGTGAGCAGCATGACTGTGCATCAGTCTGTAAGATACTGCTGTAAGTCATCATCTCTCACCTGCTTTGTATAGGTCACACCACAACACTTCTTTTTAAAAACATTATATTCATTCCATTTTAAATAACACTGCCTTTTCACTTTTATCGTGGGTAAGTGCACTACCCATTGTCTCCTTCAGGGATTTTGGAGACACGAGGTTGCAGGTGACTGCATGCAGATATTCTCTCTGCCTGCATGTGTAATTTTGTGATGCTTCTTTGCACTGAACACATCCATATTTTATTGTCTCATATTCTACCAAAATTTCCAATTGTGCCTATATAAATCTATACTCTCTCCAGAGAGATTTGATTTTCCATTAGGATTGTTCTATCTGGAGCCAGGGTGTTAATACTACACTTTCATGCAACCTGAAGCAACTGATTGTTTCTTCTAGTTAAATATAGGTTTCTATCACATAGTCTGGACTACCTTCAACTTTGTGATCAGAGGACTGACTTTTCCATCTATCTTGTCATTCTATAATTCCCCCAAAAATTGTTAGTTAGGTGTGTTTTCAGTGCTAAATATATCAAACTTATTAGTTCTACTTTTACTCAACAGCACTTCACTCGTCTTCTCATTTTAAGTTCCTGTTACTGCCCTAATAGGCAGTAACAGCTGCTAAGCTACTAATCAGTCTTTAAAACCTGCTACTTTTTTTTTTTTTTAAATTACTTGTTCTGAAGAGAAAGCATAAGTTGGAAGCCATTCACTGCCACTTATTTAGATAATTTCAGGCACTTCAGTCCACTGTAAGGGCTCAGGAAAGGTAAAAAACTGTAATGGGCTGTAACTACTTGTCTAGGTCACTTTATATTAACTTTCTATCTCTATAATTTTAACTACTTCAGTGTATCAACTTCTAAAATGTGGCATAAAAATATATTTACTTCTGAGTTTTTAACTGGACACTACTCTTCAAACTTTTTCTCCTCTCCTTTCACCTGGTTTTGTTCCTAAGCAAAATCAAATTATTCATTTTGGTTTTGAATCAGCCTGCAGCTTCTTTTTTCCTACCACATTTGGGAGATAACCATGAGGTTTGACAGAATTTTTGCATTACTAAAGGGCTAATTCTCATCAGTAAATGAACCTCCCTGCTGGACAACTGAACTTGTAATTAGCTACTTGTTTAGTTAAAAGTGCAGCTTGTGTCTCTAATACTTGTTACCCTATTTGAAACTGCCTTTTTACGTTAAATAATATAGAACTGAGAGGAATAAGGAAATAGAGCAATCATTCATGCATGTTTGCATGACAGACGTAATTCCTATCCAGGTTATCTAAACCACCTAATATTTTAAACCCTTCCACATGTCTTTTAATCACACAGAAGGTATCCGTGTCATTACGTATTTCACTTTCCTTGTGAAGTCTAGATCTAATCTCTTTTGACTCAGCCTGTATGTTTTGTCCGGTGAAACATTTCTTTGCACAGTAGTTGGTGTGACCTCCCTGTGCTTTTGCAGAGCAGGTTCTGATCCTCAGAGCATTTTTGCAAACAGGTGAAACTTCACACAAGGCACTGATCCCTCTGACAAGACCCAAGGGAATGACCTACAGTTGTGTCAGGGGAGGCTTAGCTTACATATTAGAAAAAGGCTTTTCACCCAGAGGGTGGCTGGGCACTCCCCAGGGAAGTGGTCAGAGCACCAAGCTTGACAGAATTCAAAAGGCATTTGGAAGGTACTCTCCTGGCACATGGTGCAACTCTTGGGGATGGTCCTGTGCAGGGCTGGGGGTTGGACTTGATGATCCTTGTGGATCCCTTCCAATTCAGCATGTTCTGTAATTCTGTGAAGAATCCTGGACAGTTTTAAAAGGGATGTCATCTGCTCTTAGCTGCTACACTTGCTGCAGCATAACTTATGCAATCTCTTTACTACCACAGCTTACATCCTGTACAATAGTCCATGCCTTTAATTTTTGTTTTTCTTTTTTTTAAAAAAAGGGCTATAAGAAAATACAAGCTGTAAGGACAGATTTAATCTCCCCATGGGAAAGGCAACACCTCTACTTCTTTACTGTTCTCTTAAAACTGTTATATCCCACCACACCAAAGTAAATAGATCTGCTGCAGCAGTTGAAGCTTCAGGAAACTTAACTTCCCATTCGGGTCACATTTCTGTATACGAGGTTTTGCCCTTCTTTTTTTTAATAGCCTATAGGAAAAAGGAACACAAGGCTCTGTTTTTCTATTCATTCTCTCAACTGTACTATCACTTCTCTGAATCATGCATACTTCCCATAATTTCATTATTTTAGCCTTTGTAGACAATATTACAGTTATGAGAGATATGGAATGTAATAGTTCACTGTTGTTTCTACTGGGAATACTAGTTATTCTGAAATATCCCAGTTCTGCAGAAAAATGCATTTCTGAAGCTGTAATACTATTCCCCCACTCTGTTACAGTACTTGTCAACTCCAATTTCATTGTGCTAGGGCTCATACTAAGAAATGGAAGTGTTAGAGTCTGAGAAAAGATCTTACAATCCAGTTACTTCCTCTCAATAAAATTACACACCTAAGTCCCTTTCTCATACTTACAAATCCACATTGCAAATGTCTGAATCTAAACCAAAATAAATAACTACATTTACTAAGTTAATGTAGTTAACTAATTAACTAAGTTATCATTCTTCTGGAATAAATAACATTGGTATGGTCCAGTGTGACATAGAGATTTCAATCAGATTTCCAAAGTAACAAACATTCAGTTTCCTTACTTGGCTCCTGCCTTTCAGAAACTTGTGAGAGTTAACCTAAATCTTTTGAATAGTCTTTCTGTTAGTTCTGCGTCAATAAACCATAGTGCATTTGTGAATTATAGTAATTGCTAAACTGGATATCAAGTCTCAGCCAAGCTAATCTTAAAAGCCAAAATTAAAAGTTGACTTTTAGTGACTGGCTGTATAGATACTGTTTGGGTTTGGGGTTCTTTTCCCTAATTCACTAATATTTATTGGGCACTGATTTTTGGTTTTGATGGTGGTTATGTTACCAAGTCATATGATTTGCTGCCTATACATCCTGGAAGATGTAACATGAGCTGCTGCTTTATCACGCCATGTGACAAACAACTACCCTGAGGAGGTCAAGTTAATTTGAAAAACACAAAGCATTGTCCTATAGCAACAGAAAACCCCACTAAAAGGAAAACAGAGTAGTATCCATGCAATTTTTACACCACCTTACTTTTAAATAAAAGTATTGGGGTAGATGAGGTGGGAAATCCTGGAATCAAAATGTACCGACTGCTGGAATGAGCAAGGAGCAACCCCCTTCCTGTCCAGAGAAAAGGCCTATTTGGTCTATTTGTTTAAGGAATCAGCCCTCAGAATAAATTTTAATTTAACCGTGTGATTTTTCCCCACACTATTGGTAGAACAGGAACAACTAATGCAAGAATGAATTCATGAATGATTTAGGGGCAAAGAGGTACGTTAAAAGTATCATCTAAACAGTAAATATGGAAAACACATTACCTAACTTCAAACAATAGAAGAAATACTTACTGTTTCAAGGCAAACTACCTATAACTATGCCATAGGAAGTCCTCAAATTGTACCTAGTGATCAAATGTTACATTCCACATGAAAAGAAAGTTGGTTGTGTGAAGGAGAGTGAGATGACAGCAATGTCTTAGACACTTGATTTCTCATTACTGTGATGGCATTCATAAAATCCTAGCCCACAGTCTCATTCTACTACTATCAGATGTGGGATCAGCTCCATTACGAACTCCATCTGAAATAGAAACTAATCTACCTGACCTACTGAGACACAGAAAGATGCAGAAAACAGTCAAAAAAAGTGTGAAAAAGTGTTTTTTTCTACTGCCACTGAGTCTACTGACCTGCTTAGGCCTTGCACTACTTTGAGTATAGACATTTATTTGAACCAGGCATTTAGTTTCCATAAGACTTTTAAGTAAGAGGTTGAAGTAGACTGAGCCTTTTCATGGCTTGTCACCTAAACACTGACTCTTTCTTTGAGACCAGGATATAAGTTCTGTGATTCTCAATTTTTGTAGCAACTCAAGGATATGGTTTATCAAAATACTCTTTGTTTCCTTCCAGAATCTATGCATATGTGGTAGTTGAAGTTCTCATGTAAGTGATATCTATCTACGAAGACATATAGCATTAATATACCTTCTCCCTATTTCTACTTTTCTTCAATGGCAGAGGAAGGAGTAGCTTCAGCTCTCAGTTTAATACATAAATCATTTGTTTCTCCCAAAACCCTGCTGAAAGAGTCATTGCACTCCACATGAGAAGGATGTAAACTCATGTCTTGAAAACTGGCAACACAATTTCACTAAACCTGTGAAATTAAGCTTCTAGTATTAGGAATGTAACAAAAATTATATATATTGATTATGAATGTGTTCTGATGATCACTTTACATCAGTCTTGGGGGGGAAACAGGATAAATAGTTTCAAATCTAACTCTTAACAGAAGTCACTAATATAAATGAACATCATCAAAAAAAAGCAGCAATTAAAACCAACTTTAATATACTAGTTAGGAATAAACCCCAAATAACCTATGCCCCAAACACATTTAGAGTGCAAACTCAACCATCAAAATCAAATCAAACAGAAAAAGGAAGCAAATACACTAAAATCTCCTGGGAAACAATCCATAACAAGCTTTGAATTATAATACTTACATAAGAAGACAAGATATTCATAACAAGAGAACTCCCTTAGTTTTGGGTTAAACAAATATTTTGTTTTAGAAATTTCATACTTTCCACTAACTGTACCAGAACCTAAAACATCTATATTCATTATGAAATTTAAATAAAGCCCATATTATCTGTAAGTAGCATTAAATTAGATTTTCAACAATTGGAAAGGCTTCACTAAATAGTGAAGGTCTCAGAAAAACGTAATGTGGATTTTTGAAAAAGCTGCTGTGGTGTTCTGCAATATATGGTAATGGAATCAACTTTCGCACATGGATTTCCAACACTTTCCTCTCAAATTATAGTTTAGAAAGCAGGACAGAAAATTACATTTTAAAGTATTTCATTCATAGTCTTGGCTTGGTTTATTTTGCTTCAGTTCTTACTTTGCATTGTTATATACAACAAATTCTGCCCAATATTATAAACAGCACTATAATTCAGGGTGTAAAACTGAGTAAAAAAGTAAGAAATACTTTTGAAACAAATATATTTTATATACATATTTTTTATAATTTATATGTGTGATTTTATATATATAAATAAATCGCTATGGCCACCCATCAAAACCCTGCTAAGTTTATACTTCTTTGAGTGCTCTTACTTGCAGTAATTATCTTCTTTTGAAAAACTTATCTGTATATAAAATAAAGGACAATTTATTCAGAGGAATGGATATTCTGGCAGTTCAGAAAAACCTGATGCTAGTCAGCTACATATTTACTTCAGCTCTGATGTGTTTGCACATAATTTTTTGCCTTCACATCCTTGCCTCCCAATATGAGCAAAATTCACAAGTCTCTCTTTGGCTAAGCCCTCTACCTATCAACAGCCTACTCTGATAAACAATCTCTCCTCAGTAGCTGGAAAGAGCCCCAAAGCCAAGGAATCCACTGAAGCAGATCAAACACTAGCTGTAAGTGGTTGCAATACCCCAAATCCAGTAATCATAGTACCTCTCACTCTGCTGTCACCTCCCTGAATTTTCCTGATAGCTCTGGATCAATCCTGTTTGCCCAGCACAAAGACGGTGATTTCGCCTGTGTACAGCTAAATAGTAAGGAAGCTTTACCAGACCTCACGCAGTCCTACTGCTCTCTTCCACATCTCCAAGTGGAGAAATCCTGTCAGTTCTTACTAAAGTATGACTTTGACAGCTTTAACTGACTTTTTTCTTACTTCCTTTCCCTGCATACTCCAAAAAGAGAATGTGATTGCTCTGGAACTGGCAGCAGTTTAGCACACAGACAAGTTAATCAAGCGCACCAGATCTCCCCATCCAGCTTCTGAAATCCAACATTCATATTTTGAGCTTCACTGTAAGCTAAAGAATAAGTATATGCAGAGGTTGTTGCAGATTACTAATACTGGAGAGTCAGCACGCTCACTAAAACAGAGCTAGGCATAAAAGTAACCATATCCATTTATTGCCACTGGATCATTCCCCAGCAGCATATCTATACTAACCTGAGTGTCCTGCAGAAGTAAAAAGTAGTTTGGATATTCACTTATCCAGTACCCTAGGGATATCCCATTCCTAGAGATGAGTACCAGATCAGGGCAAGAAAATAATGATATTTTATTGTTATGCAAATGTGAAAGGTTAGCAAATGTAACATCCATCTACAAGAACAGCCAGAAGAAGGATCTGGTGAACTACAGATCTGCCAGCCCAACTTCAGTGCCAGTGAAGGTCATGGAGCAGATCATCTTGAGTGCCATCACACAGCATGGAGGACAACCAGGGCATCAGGCCCAGTCAGCAGAGGTTTATGAAAGGCAGGTCTTGCTTGACTAACCTGATCTGCTTCTATGACAAGACTGAATGAGGGAAAGGCAGTGGATGCTGTCTGCCTGGACTTCAGTAAAGCCTTTAACACCATTTCCCACAGCCTTCTCCTGGTGAAACTGGCTGCTCAAGGCTTAGATGGGTGCATTAGGTTAAAAACTGGTTGGATGGCCAAGCCCAGAGAGTGGCGGTGAATGGAGTTACATCCATCTGGTGGCTGTTTACAAGGGCTCAGTACTGGGGACAGCTCTGTTTAATGCCTTTATTGATGACTTTGATGATTGAGGGCACACTAAGTTTGCAGATGACATCAAGTTGGACGGGAGTGTTGACCTGCTAAAGGAAGGCCCTACAGAGGGCTCAACTGATGGGTGAAGGTCTATAGTATGAGGTTCAACAAGGCCAAGTGCTGGGTCCCACCCTTGGGTCACAACAACCCCATGCATGCCCCATACACACTTGGAGTCGAGTGGCTGGAAAGCTGCTCAGAGGAAAAGGACCTGGGGGTGCTGGTCAACAGCCAGCTGAGTATGAGCCAGCAGTGTGCCCAGGTGGCCAAGAAGGCCAATGGTATCTTAGCTTGTATCAGAAATAGTGTGGCCAGCAGGACAAGGGCAGTGATAGTACCCCTGTACTCAGCACTGGTGAGGCTGCATCCACCTTTGGGCCCCTCACTACAAGAAAGACACTGAGGTGCTGGAGCACCTCAGCTCCCCAGTGTCCAGAGAAAGACAGCTGGGGAAGGGTCCAGAGCACAAGCCCTATGAGGAGCAGCTAATGGAACTGGGGTTGTTTATCCCTCTTTATAACTCCCTGAAAGGAAGCTGTGGCCAGGTGGAGGTTGGTCTCTTCTCCCAGGTAACAAGCAATAGAACAAGGCCTGAAGTCATGCCAGGGAGATTTAGATTAGATATTAGGAAAAAATTCTTCATGGAAAGGGTTGTCAAGCATTGGAATAGGCTACTCAGGGAAGTGGTTTAGTGACCATCCCCAGAGGTATTTAAAAGATGTATAGATGTGGTGCTTAAGGTCATGGTTTAGTAGTGGACTTACACTTTTTCCACTCTGTTCTTTAGGTACACATTTAACATAAACTTTGGTTCCTTGTGCAAACTGTAAACAAATGCCATTTTAGGGTACTGCATATGATGATATATTATAGACATCTATTTCTTGAAAATTAATCATTATTTTGTAGCTTATTAGCTCATGTAACTTATTTTGACTCAAGAGAAGCTTGTATCTCTAATTGGTTTTCTCTCTCCATTTTCACTTTAGAAATATGAAGCACAGTGAACTTCACTTTCAAACCATTTTATGCTTATCTAAACAGAAATTACAAGATGTATTGCTATATGTGACTAATTGAATTAATAATTTATTCTAACCTTACAAACACACTCTTAGCCAAACAACAGAACTTATTTAACTTGCTGGAATGTATTGTCAGTCGAAAAATTCTATGCAAAAGTCAAACACCTGTAGTACTAAGGACAGTAAAATTCAAGAGCAGGATTCCATTAGGACTTGAAACATCAAATTCCTGCTCTTTGAATAATAGGCTAGAGCTTCGCTTATACACAGATCAATTAAAATATTCACATAGATGTTGCTGTCTCTTAGCAAAGGACCACAAGATGAACTGAAATCAATGAACTCCATGAATGACATTAAACAGACCTGCACATCTCTTTTGCTCAGGGAGTTTATATATTGGTAGAAAGCAAAAAATACTGAATATGGCATTTGTTAAACTTTTCCCTCAAAAAGGTATTTAAATCCACACCTGATGAGTGCTCTTCTAATGGAGATCTGTTGCATACACTTGCACCAGTGCATTGCATCTGCCACTGAAAACTTTGCAATATGTAGTACAGGCAGCCTCCGCATGCAGAGCAGGCCTCCTGTCTCCCAGTGGTGTCAGCTTCTTTGCATGCACTACACAGAACATGCCCACTGGTAGTTTTGCAGATTTCCCAAAAGCTTCCAAAAAAAAGAAGATTCAGCAAAAGGGAACCCGATGAGAAAATCACACAGCTTTCTCCCACACAGTCATTCTACTTAAACCCCAACAAAATAGGCTACAGGCCAGAAAACTGTTCTGAAGATGGTAGTACAACTCGCATATTATCTTTCCCAGGACCTTCTGGCCTCTTTTCTAGAAAATGATGTATTTTAGTCCCATAATTGAGAAGATTTTGTTCAGCTGGGAAAGACAATAAAGAGGAACAACCTGTTGCTAGTATTAGTATAATATATCATGTCTAAGGTCAGTTTCCTGTATGTTGCCAAAGGCCTTTAGGAACCAAAGAAATCAGGAATGTCTGTAAAACCAGAGGAAATTTACTGAAAGCACTGCAGATTGCATGCCCTTTCACCAAAGTACTCAGAAACTGATTAGAAAAGCAGTATAGATTACTTAAGGGGTAGACTACTGAGCTACAGTCTCATCCTACAGGAAAACACAATCTCCACTAAATTCTGTTTATCTCCTCTTGTTATAAAATGTAAATATATCACCAGCCATTGTAAACAAATTACAATGTAACCATGTTACAATGATTAAATAATTAACATTGAAAATAAAGAGATTCTAAAGAGTAAAAGAAGAGACATTAAAGCAAACAGAAGACATCAGGTACCTCCCAAGCAATAACTGAAAATTTTATGACCACTTACAGTGCATTTCTATCTTTAAAGATCCTAGTTTGTTACTTAATAGCAATAATTACACATAATAAACATAAGGCAAACAATCACTGAACTTTCACTTCATATTCCCATATTATGGAACAAAAAGCATTGTTTCTGTGAAGCCATCTCTGAAGAAAAGAAGAGATGGTTTTACAAACCCTGATGCTCCACGCACTTGAAGTTAGCTCATATATAAGATTATTTGCATCATATTCATAGAGGTTTTTCAGAATCATACAGATGGGCACATGCATCAACTGCAGGAAATGGGCTTCAATTATCACCATCTTTTACTTCAACCACACCTGTGTGAGTGAACTTCCTGAGTACAGTTTGGAGCGGTACTACAGAGTTAACTGTTGCATAGCATCTCTTAACATATGATAACATTTCTGGTATTGTGAGCACATATAACGATTGGACAACAAGAAATGGTTTCTTGAACATCATGAGTGAGTATCATGGAAATCATAGAACCATTTAGCTTGGAAAAGACCATTAAGATCATGGGCTGCCAAGTCCACACTAAACCATGTCCTTAAGCACCACATCTTCACATCCTCAAAATACCTCCAGGGATGGTGATTCAGTCACTTCCCTGGGCAGCCTGTTCCAGTGCTTGACAACCCTTTCTGTGAAGCAGTTCTTCCTAATATCTAATTTAAACCTCCCCTGGAATGACCTGACACCTTGTCCTATTGCTTGTTACCTCGGAGAAGAGATCAACCTTCACCTGTCTACAGCTTCCTTTCTGGGAGTTGTAGAGAACAATTAGGTTCCCTCTGAGCCTCCTTTTCTCCAGGTTAAACAACCCCAGTTCCATCAGATGTTCCTCACAGGATTTGTTCTCTGTATAAATATTGTGTTAAACAATACAGAATGTCGTTTTCATCTTCCTTACTTGTAAAAACCTCAAGAATGTATATCTAAGTCCAAAGCTACAAAAAACCTTATACTTTTACCATGTGTATGTTTATGCATAGCAGTACACTTAAATTATATACTTACACTTAAATAAACAACTGATTTAAAAAAAAAAAAAAAACAAACATTTGAGTCATGCTTTGGTACAATCAATATTCACAGCAATTTCAGGGAAAATAACAATTCAGTGGACATCAGTGACATACTGAGGGAATAAAATGATTTCAAAGTCTCAGTGGACCTTCATCAAATGTGAAAGACAGCTTAAGCCCAAATGTCATACAATTTCAAAAGGGCTACAGAATTTCATAAGGAATTGCTTCAGCTCCTGATTAGATTTAAAAAACACAATACTTGGCATCATGATGTGCACAAAA
The DNA here is from genome assembly GCF_003031625.1 of Empidonax traillii. Taxonomy (NCBI): domain Eukaryota; kingdom Metazoa; phylum Chordata; class Aves; order Passeriformes; family Tyrannidae; genus Empidonax; species Empidonax traillii. The sequence goes on from NW_020955520.1 coordinate 354,262, forward strand.
CGAGTCCCTTGATATAATTTTCAGTCACAGACCTCAACTGCGTTACTCTTTTAAATTTACAAACACATGGGATTTTATAGTTACAGTTCTCAGCTTTTTAAAGTCAGGCAGATCCTTTCCACTGTGATGTTACTGTCAGTAATCTATTTCAGCCACCTGCTTGATTGAACATACTTAGAAAGTTACCAGTATATGAACGGCCCTCCTATACATCTTATCTTACACATAAAGAGTGATAACTGAAATCAGAATGTAGCCCCATAACATTCTTTTTCATCTTTGCACATATATTTCTTTTGAAATGGTTAACAGTGTGATAGTTTCTTCTATTTGGAATGTTTCATTCTAGCTAAAATCTTCATTAACGATTCTGATGGCAGTCCTAGGAGATGGGTTTCTTAAAAGAAAACATACCAACAGTTAGCCTCATGGTTTTAATATCTAAATAAATCAGCCAAAATCTGAAAAAGGTTCTCTTGAACACAGATTAAGGTGGAAGTTAATATTCTGCAAAAACCTGCATTATAAGCAGTGCATGCTTTAAATAATCTGCTATAAATAGATTTTTTTCCCAGAATCCTGACTTAGGAGCATGACATTTTGTAAACTGTTAAGAAAAGGCTGAATAAACAAATACTGAACTCCAAAGGGAACAAATCAAAGAGCTATATGCAACAATCCAGTGATAGCAAAACACCATGATCTAAAATAAGTTATACTATGTATAAACGGTGCAAAAAGCATCAAGCAGTTAATATATTCATGTGGTATATTATAAAAAAAAATCAATTTCAGTATCAAACAGTTACTGACCTGGAAAATATGGCAATGAAAAATACCTGTTTGCTGATAGAAACTGAAGTTCTTTATGTTACCTTCAAAAGAAAACAAAAATACCTTTCCCATGTAACACTGTCACATTCTCAAATTCTGAGCAGTTCTGCAGGATGTAGCCCATTCATTATATCAAACCTTAACACATATACTGTCAACAAATTGTGAAATGAGAATTAAAATACAAGCCAGTTTTTCAGAAGCACAGTATTTTCAACACCAAGATGTATATATTGAACTTTCTATCAGTAGTATTTCCTATAACATGGCCATACTATAATCACTGAAAGCACAGCTCTTCCTCATATTCCCTTATACTGCCTTTCTGGTTCCAGATGCCTTCACGAATTCAAGTGTCTGGAAGGAAAGATCGATACTATATAATGTTATCTGTTGGATACATTTTTCTCACTATCTCCACAAAAGTTAACTAAAGATTCTATCCTGTATGTGGTAAACAATGAGGCAAATAACAGAACACACACACACTCACCTACTGTACCTTCCAGATGCCACAGAATCCTAGAGGAGTCCTGTGGTTTTCACCAGCACAAGATACCCTTTCAGCTTTCTTTTTATGTTACATTGATAAAGTCAGAAATATCTGTAAATTGAAGAAGGAAATGAGATAACGCAGCTACAGACTAATTATGGCCTTCACTGAAATCCATGGATTAATTCTGGAAATACCAACTGATTCTATGAAGACTGCAAGCCCACAGTCACAAACGCTGCGACCTTTCAAACACAAAAACAAAAAAAACTGACCCACTGTGACACCTGTGTGATCTTGTAAAATAAATGCATGTATCCAACTTAAAACTACTAAAAAAGGGAATTATGTATTAATTCAAAATTAATTAAGCATAATAAAAACTTTTTCACGATGAGCCCAGTCAAGCACTGAAACAGGCTGCCCAGAGAGGTTGTAGAGTCTCTATCTCTAGATATAGTCAATATCCATCCTCAACAACCTGCTACAGCTGATTTTTTTGAGCAATAGGTTGAGCTAGATATCTCGAGCAGTCCCCTCTAACTTCAACTACTCTATGTGTATGTGTTTCTGTGAAAACTATGGTAAGGAAGCAACAGAAATATATACAGAAAAGAAAGAATACCATGTGTTGTCTTGATTTCTAGATTAAGATTCAACCTGAAAAATAATATTTTTTCCAGAATTCGTAAACATAAGAGTGTTGACCTATTCAGAAGTTACAGATTTCCCATGCTGTGGTCCCATATAGAGTTCCATATAGCAAAAACTGGGAAAAAAATACATAAATTCATGACTACTTTTTGAGCATCTTACACTAAAGGTTTAAAAAATGGAAGAAAAGAGACTATTAATTCATTTTCTTCAACAATGTCCCTCCTTTCAGCGCTAGTATTTCCAGGAAAGGGAGGAAGCATTGAGCATCAAGCCTTCTACAGTACAATTTAAGATACAATACAGTCTAGTGGAAATTTAAAATCAGATCCTCTGAAGACATTACAAATTCACATTGCATAAGCTATTTGTAGCTCTTAAGTCTCAAATAAAATCCACTGGGGTTAAAACTGTGTGGTACAACTACGAAAAAGAAGGCCCAGATGAAAGACAGCGAAGCCGATTCTGTTCTTTCTACATAAATACATGTAGAACCTGCAATTGTAGGAAACCAAACTGATTACTTAAAGCATGTGAAGCTTTTGATATTTCATGGGATTTTGATGAAGTTAGCAGTTTATTCACATACATTTATGGTCTTCGTTACATTTCTCCTGAAAATTTTAAGTTAAACCTTATGAACCTTCACACAGCTCCTAGATACTTTAGCTTCAAATATAGAGAGGAGTTTCCATAGAAAGACTACAGAGAAACTAATCTATGTTTGATTGTGTATTACACTTAGAATAAAAAAATCAGAAAATACACATAATTTTTTGCAGTTACCCAGTAGTTCCATTGCATCATCTTCATTGTCAATATCTTCTTCAGTTACAGATGGAGCTGTGCTTTGAGCAGAATCAAAGGAGTCCTGAGAAAGCATGGCAGCCAGCAGTTTCTTATGTTGCTGCTGTTGATGTTTTAGTCCTTTGGTCTTTGGCTCCATTTTTAAGCTGTGAGAGAGGAAAGCACAACTTTCTCTTACTGGTGCTCTCTTCAAAATATGTCACACATTTGTCAAATTACTATAGTCCATGATGTCTTCCAGCTCTGAAGGTTAACATCATCAGATCACACATAAACCAACTGGTTATCACTCATTCCCCAGTCATTGGATGTTTTAAGTCAGTTTGTGTTTTCAGTTCCTATTTAAAGTCTTGATTGAATTTGGGAGATTTCCCATTGACTTTATGGGCATTAATCATAAGCTACATATATAGAGCAACAGGACATCAATTACTAATCAGTATTGCTAAGACATTGATCACATAGCAACAAAGAGGACACTAAAGACCATCTCCCTTGAGTGGTTATGTTACCATGAGCCCACAGAATCAAGGGCTGTATATTTATAACAATTCTCATGTTTGCTGAGTTGTATCTAAATAACACAGAACTGGAACCACACAGAAGTTAGCAGAACGGTCTAAGGCAGGACTTGCTACCATTTGTCATTTCTGATTCCTTACAATATAAAAACAACAAACAGAAGTTTGGTGCCCCACATGGGAGTATCGACAACACCTCAGATTGTCCCTACAGTTTGTTGCAGGAAGGCTCATCTTTTGCCAATATATGAAATTTAGTATAATCAACAGTAGTTCATTTCCCCAGCAAAGATAAACACTAAAGAGACAGAGTGGACCTTGGAGATGAAGAATGACCTTTGAGTTTAGGACATCAGGTTATGAATGGGGCCTCTGCAAGCTCTAATTCATTTCAGGTTCTAAGAGAAAAGAGAATATTGAAAACCACTCAAATTCCCCACTGTGTACATACATTATCCCTTGAGGAAGACTCCCAAGAGCCTTGCATCTTCTCAGAATTCCTCCACAAAATTTGTCATGTAGGAAACTACCAACTGTGACTTGAAAATGAGTTGAATCCTATTCTCACGGTGTTCAAATTTCTGAAACATGAGCTCAGTACCAGCAGGATTGTCATCAGCACTTTTCCATGGTCTCTTATCACCTACTAATACCTTGCCTTGCTTCCTTATAGGAGCAACAGAGAGCAGTACAAAACCAGTAACACACACAGCCTTTTTTCTGTAGCAATCCAGAACATAAGGGCAAAAAGTTGACCCTTCATCCACTTGACAAGACATTATTAATATGGCAACTCAGACTGGCCACACTGTCTTTTCCAGGCAAAACAGTAGTGACATCTGTCCTTCCAGTTGCTCCTTTTTTTAATTTCTTTTCTTGATTAACCGAACCTGGCTTTCCAATACACATCTGCTTCTGTTGCTCATCATGACAGGAATGTATGTTTTTAAGGAGGAAATCGTGGTTTTTCCCACTGTGCACTACTGAATAGAGCAAAAAATGAGGTAGAAAATCAGACAACTTACAGATTCCCAAATATTACATATAACGTATATTCACTATGATCTGCTTTATGCTGAAAAGACAAATACTGTAAACGAGCATGTTATCAACATGTTATCAACAGATCCATAGGAATATGCTGCTTCCTGCAGTCCATTCCATCCCTTACAGAATGCTATGAACGCGTAAGGACCCAGGGCTTCCCAAAAAGCTTTTTTGCCAGCTTATCACATAAATATTGACAAACACTGATCCTTAAACTATCACTTTTTATTTAAAGTATTGCTAAATAAAATTTAACAAGACATAGTTGGAAACATTTATTGTGAATTTACAATTGCTCCTGCTTTCATTTGCCAGGTAAAAGTATAAATGGATTATTTTAGGCTACATTAACTACTAAGTGATGAATGAAATACAGATGAGGCGGCCAAAAATTCTTCACAACTGACAACTTCACTCATTTGAGAGTTTCACTTAATCTTGTAAAACTTAGAGTCTTTCCACTATTTTTGGATGTTACATTAATATGAAGTTATTGTTATCTAATACTTGTCTCATGCATTTGGTGTTCAGTTAATTCCAAATTCTGCTAATAGTACTTTAATTCACAGGAACGCTGCATGACACCTTGAAGCAATAGCCAGTTATTATTTAACTATTATTAAATATTCAGATTAACCCTGATCAACACAGGTCTTTTGAACTTCCGTATACAGTTGACATCAATTTTAGTATCACCACTACTTGAAGTTCTGCAACTGTATTATTCTTTTGCAAGACTGCAAACATGTTTTTTATAAATGCCTTACAAAAGCTGATGAAATGCTAACGGACCAAGAATTATCCCAGACATAAAATCAGTCATCCAAATGTAAATCCATATGCTGTATGTAATCTAGTAGTTATTCATTTCCACTGAAAATCAGTACTCCCACGATACATATTTTTCAATAGGTCTTTAGCACTTACTGCACCTAAAAAACAGAGATATCAGTACCACATGAGTTTTTCCTGGCATCAAATACCCCATATTCTCCTTGTTCATATGCCAGGCAATATGATTTTGCCATGATTCTCAACAAGACTTCTCAAAAGCTATTCTGAAAGCCATTAATCATATTTTTTAATTATAGCATTAGCTGTGAGGTTTCTCACATCTTGTACCACCCTTTACAAAGAGAAAAATGCGTTGCTTTGAATCATCTTTGTTACTCAGAAATAACCTCTTCGCTCCCTTATGGAGATTAGACAGAGATGCTTATTTCTGTTCTTCCCTATTGACAGGAGGGAGACAATATCCTCAATTCTCTCTGCAGTGTGGAACAGATCTTTATTCAGTGTCTTTATTGGCTGCTGAATAAGGAAAAAGAAATACAGGCCTGCACAGTCAAGCTGCAGTGCCCATTGCTGACTCCATTGCTTTCCCAGGAACTGCATTGGAGAGACCCAGCGTCTGAGTCGTGTTGGTTCCCATCCAACGTCTGGCTGAGGGATCATTACTACATGCTGCTACTTTGAAATACTAGTACTTGCAGCTTCCCCCACAATAATCTAATTAAATGAAGTACTCACGGATAACAAACATTACAGACATGTGAGGAAAGTTAATGAATGCAGCCTGTAAGGGTACACCTACTGACAGACTAGTCTCCTTCTGACAGCGAGGTAAACTCCGATGGAGAAGGCACATGGAGGACACAGTGAAGGAATACCTTAGACATTTTCAAAATGAAAGCAGAGAGTTTCTGCCTTCTTAAAAGAGGAAGAAAAAAGTGTCTGCTGCAGTCAGCATACTAGTTATAGCCTAGGAGAAATGCTACAGGGCTGAGGGAGAAACACAGGTGCTTAAGCCAATTAACAGAGGCAGTGCACAAGATTTACATTTAAAAAGATGGGCATTAATTCCGTTTAAAGGAAAGCTGTGAGTATTTAGCTTCTGTGATAAACAGGTATCTTTAAATCATGGAAAATGGATTCCTTGTAAAAATGATAATCTTTCGTGTAGCTGAAGCACATTAACAAACAAACATACTCCTTCATTCTCAGACAAGCACAATAAATCTTCAGAAGTTATTTACTGCAGAGCACACAATTTTCTCTTTGAGAAAGACCTGTTATTGACACCAAAATGCTAGGTATATGAAGATAAATTTAGGAATTCCTGATAAAAATAAGATAGATACTGTTTCCATTGTCCATCTTCTCTTTAAAAGAGAAAATCAGGTTTATCACTAAAGTGTCAAGAAGACTAACAAATACCAACTACCAGCTGTGGAAAGGTGGAAGGGTTTGAAGTATCTGAATAAAGCTATACCTTGCAAAATTATTACACATTGGACCCCAGTCATGTCAATATAAACTTAGCTTTATACATGGGAATTAATCCATGTGATTGCAAATGAGTATGAAGTTAATCATATACAAAAGCAAGAGAAGAAACCAGTCACATAGTAATGACTTCCATTTATCCTGCATGCTGCCACACTATGACATGGGAATTAAAAAGCCCTGCACTCTGCTCTCAGAAATGGAGTTTTTGTTAAAAAGACAGTTCTGTTTTACAAAATATAAATTTTCTAGGCTGGACCAAAATCTCACCTTCCTCCAGGACTGCTGCTATCCTCGCTATCCCACTGCTCATTTTTATTTCTTGGTATTGGTGGCTGCAGCATCTCAGCAGCCAGAGGGTCTGCATCATTCTCTTCACGGCCAACCCATTCTCCAATCACACGAGGTCTGAGAAGGGGGGTGTTAAAACCTGTTGTGTCCTGCAGAGAAAAAAAAAATAATAAAAAATGAACTGTTTGTTCTTAACCATAGGTGTAAATAGAGAAAAAAAAAGATGAAAGAAAAATTCATTAAAAAAATACAAGAATAGTACAGTATGTTATCATTTCAGAGGGCTACAAAATGCCCAGAAACAATGACAGACTAACAGAAAGTTTCCATTAACAAAATTCCAGGATGTATTTGTGTATCCTGATGCCTCAAATCTCTTCTGTTGGTGGACATCGGCACTCATTCATTTCTTTCTCTTCAATAGTAACTGTAGAAAAATCACTATTTTTTTATAAAATAAATGCACAACTCTTTAAACCTGTACTGTATCAGTTCTGCTAAGCAACACATGAGGTCACTTGTATAAACAACATCCCAGCCAAAAGACGTTTGTAGATTAATAACATCACTCATTTGCATTATGAATTAATGCAAAACTAAAAAATACATCTGCATTTTGCATTTTAAAAATAACCCTTCTGGGCTTTACATAATGTGTCTTTCAGTTCTGAAAATGGCACTTAATAAAATGCATTTCTGAAATCAGTAGTCATAACCACTTACTGGAAGACAGTAAGTTGGAGAGGATTACAAGAAGCAAGCAAAATGCAACAGATACATTCAAACCAATACCAATAATTTACATCATCATATTAGGAATTTAGATTAATGAAACAAATCTTCCTTAAAAATTCTAACAAAAAGCATTCTGAAGTGGTAAGTATGTCTGTTCTAATTTTACTAGAACCACTGTAGATAAAGAGTTACGTACAAAAGCACAGTCAAACTATAAAAACACACCTGTATAACAAAGAAAAAGATATGAAATTATGGGATAGGAATGTTTATTTTACTTTTATTAAGCTCTTTTTTAGGTTAGCAAAGACATTTCAAATACACTGTTACTAATTAGAAGAGACATATTCTATTCCTATCATTTCATGACAGAAAATTTTAGGAAAACAAACCCGTGGCTGTTATTAACCTCACTGCCTCAATAAATATTTCTGCCATGAAATGGTGCTTTCCAAACAAAAAGCATCTGGAGAAAGTACAGCACAGCAATTATTTAGCCTAGAAACCATATTTTTTCTCCTTTGTAAAAATGAATCACTTTTGAAGCCTCCTCCTAATTGAAACAGATAAGGTAAAAGCACATTTTGAAGTAGAGGCCTTTACTGAAATGAAAGAAGAACAAACAAACAAAAAAAACAAACAAAAAAGGCTGCAAACTACTATATGAATATATTTGCCCAGCTCTGGCTAGATGCTGCAATTTTTCTCAGCAGAACTCCAGGATCATCTATTTTGACAGAACCAAATGGGACCCAGGCCCTGGATCCAATTCATTCAACCTTGTTCTTTTGTTCTGCTTTCTGCAGAGTGCCTGTGAGTGCATTACCACATTGCTCTCTCCAGAGTTGTCCATCATTTGACTAACTCACTTTTACACAATGTCTGTTTTCTGCAAGGACCACTGAAAATTGAATACAGGCAATACAGAAGAGAGAAATCTGAGGAAAAAACCACAGCTTTGGAGATATCAGGATACCTAGCCAGTGCTGTTCTATTTTTATGTACTTACAAACATACATTTTGTGCACCTGTTTGGAGCTGTCATAGTCGGGTCAGGTGGACTAGATGACAGTCCCTTCTGGGCTCTTGACAAGTGTAAATTGTTACTGGTGTGACTACCATCATGTGCTTATGAGATGAGAACAAAGATTGCCCATAATGCCTTCATTACATAAGGCGCTTACATCAGTTTAAGTCAGAACCATTTGGCCCCTTCTGAGGTTTATTCTTTCTATTCTACCTATTTTCTCCCTTATCTTTCTCTCTAAGATAATTACTAATAATGAATAAAAATGGTTCCTGAAACTAGTTAAAGGCATAATATCTCTCAGTGTCCATCTTGCTAAAAGCTTTCAGTGCTTAAGTGAAAGTGAAAAGTACCTAAAAATGTATCATTTTGTCAGTACCTTAAGTTTTTTCTGACACTGTACACTGCACCATCAATATATGAATAAGGAAACCACGAACACTGTGACTGTCCTTGTTATGCTAATTTGCTTCCTAGGCATTTTAGGGATTAAAGTAGCACTTTCATACTCTACTTAATAGAAATGTAATTTACATTACATAGTCATGCTTTGCCTCACTTTATCACCTTGCTTTACTTTTTGCATCATGTTAGATTAGTCCACCACAGTTTCAGTGACCTAATTTATTGTCCTCCTTTCAACTGTGTAAGCAGCCACAGTGAAAACAGTAAAGGGAGAATCAGAGAGAGCTCTATTCAGAACACAAGGATGTTTATTTGGTACTATTTCAAAGGCTGCAATAAATTCAGATGAAGTATTCTGTTCTCTAACAAGTGTTTATAGTTTCGAGTTGAGGTTTTTTTGTTTGGTTTCTCTTTTTTCATGTAAATCTTACAATCTTAATTGATTTTAAATCTATATTCCCCCATAAATAACAGAAAAGATTGACAGTGACATTAGTCTTCATAGAAATATTTTCAGGACAGGTAGGTCCTTCATATTGGGCTGAGTTGTGGTTGCTGAATGAAACCTGTAGCAGAGAACAGAACATTTGTATATCCATTTATTTATGCATCATTTAAAAAGCTTAGTATTCCTATTTTTTGTTATGGATTTTGAGGGAACTCCCATCGTGAGAAATACTTTTAGATGAGAAGAATTTTTTTTGGTTCTATGACATAAGTATGGTTGCTTCATCTATTTTATTAATTATAACCTGTGGTCATTGAAGTAATATTACATATGAAAAGAAAGTATACCCTAGACATCCCAGAATATGTTTTTAATATTAACACTGAGGGTCAAAATCTGCTATGAATTTTTAGATCTTCTCTTGAGTCTGCCTATGGATCTCCAAGACTTAGGTGTCTCCCATTATTAATGTTTAAAGTGACTGAAAGACATCATTAGGCATTTCAGATAAATTTCACACTGTTATGGCAGGTCTCACCCATCACCAGTTTTTGGGAGAATTTTTTTCAACCTAGAATTCTGTGAATGTCAAAGAAAGGCTAACATCCCAGCTCACCTTTTTTTACATTAAACTCTTCACATTATGCATGATAGTATGTAGTTTCCTAAAGCTCTTCAATAGTTTCTGTTCAGTGGTAAGGAGGGTGAGTCAATTCAGAAATTTGTATTATATTAACTCTGCACTTTAATTTTAAAATATGTGAGTCACAAAGCATCCTTTCTTATTTCCTTTTCTTACACAGCATACCTGAGTGCCAGTCTCTGATTTTACATATCTTCTGTGGCCTAGAGATGCAGGCTGAGTCAAGAGAGAGAGAACACCAAACACTGCAAGTCTGAAGTAATTGAGATGAAAAAGAGGGGAATCTGTACAAAAAATCTGTTTTAATCGCTATCATTATAGGATTTTTTTTTTTTTTTGGCAAGGTTACCAGTGAACTCAGGAATTTTATGAGACTAAGTCAAATTGAAAAATTCCATTTTGACTGAAAGAATGACCTTGTCTGCCTGTATTTTCTCTTGGACTAAAGCCCTAAGTACTGACACAAAACTAATAATAGCAGATATTTGACAAGAATCCATTTAAATGAAACACCCTTCTACAAAAATCATTGTAATTCAGAGCAAACTGGTTTTCCAAATTCAAACGCTCTAGTAACTAAGCAACGAACTAACCGGATTACTCGAAGGAGGAGTTACATCAACCAACAATACTGATTAAGTACTTCCCTGATGAAGGCAGATGTGTTACTATAGCCAGAAAGAAATAATTTAAAAAAAACCCAAACAACGCAATGAGAAAAAAATAGAGAAATATACACATGTATTCTCTGTTTTCTCCAGGTTCATAATTTAAACCACAGATAAAGCATCAGGATTATGGGATCTGTTCTAGCCCTCCAAATATTTCTGATCATCAGGAAAATATAGCAAGGAAGAGCATTAATTACTGTGTTTAGTTTTATGTCTCTCATAACACCTATGTGATGCCACTGTTTTAACAGAATCCAGTGCCAAGTTTGGCCATGCTGTTCTAGACCTATGACATGCACCTGATGGGTTAAATGGTTAATCCAAACTACAGATGAATGTGGTTTCAAAAAATGATTCAGTGCTGCCACAGACTAAATAAGGAAGTTCTAGCATTAGTATTTATTTCTGGGATAGGAATTATAGCTTGGCTGCATTTATACCTGAAAAATAAACATCACCTGTGAACACATTCAGAAGAAATAGAATCACATTCTCTTTAATGTTAAAATAACCATTAACAGGTAGTCTTTGGCTGCTTCTGGTTCAAGCCAAGTAATACACGTATAAAAAAGTCACAGGAACATTTCAGGAATTAGCTTCCTAGGAATCATTCTTAGGAGGCAGGACTCCACAGAACGGTCCTGGCTATGCTTAACGCAGAAATAGATTTTATGTTCATTAAAAATCCGTAAGGGTCCAAAGAAGAAAGAAAAATGAAGATCACTAAAGCCCATGGAGATGAAAAATCACTTTTCTTCTCTAAGTCTGCTGAAAGCCTGTTGAGCAATGCTGCACAAATGACACATGTCAAGAGCTTAATTGTTTGGGGGTTTATTTGTTTTGCAAATAGCTTCTGACTTCAAGAACATTCTATTTACCTATCCTCATCAGAAAAATATGTTAAAGCAGATGCAGTATTGCAAAGGTGTCAGGTAATACATGCTATTGAATGTACATACCGTAATTCCAAATTTTGGTTCAAAAATTCAGAAATACCCAAAAGTATTTCTCACAATGGAAGTTCTCTCAAAATCCATATCAGAAAACAGGAATACTGAGCTTTTTACACGATACAAAAATAAACTGATACACCTTTCAATTTTAAATTATAAAGTATATAGTAACCAAAAAAAATTATCTCTTCGCTCAAGCTGGGTACTGAGGAAAGTCCCAAATTATGTTCCCCATCTCAGTGTTCACATTGAATAATTAAATATAAAAACTATTAATGTTTTTGAGCAATATTATAGTTTAAAAAAATTTTAAGAAATTACCTCCTAAAAATAGATGTAAAAATTGTTGATAACAGGCTCTAGCCCAAAATGTCTTTTCCTCCCACAAACAGTATTTTATAGGTTTTTTCCAAGAAACAAAATCAAATCGAGTTCTTCATAAGTATTCTTAAAAGTAAGGGTTCTAAAGGAAGGGCTTTCTAATCACATTTATCATCACTTCTGAACACAGTTACGAAAACAGTATGAAAGAAGACTTGAGTCATAATTTTGAAATGGCAGCCACATATGCTCTTAACTAAATGGTGACAGTGATCTGTCTTGTCTAACTGGTCTTCCTTGGAGAAAGTGGTGGATGTATTTTATATGCTCTTGTGTCAGAAAGATTTGTGTCCTCATTCTACCAGCAGAAAGGAAAGATATTTTTTTAAAAAAATGTGTTCTATATTAGGCATTATTCCTGTGTCTTATATACCTTTTGATCTCATTTCCCTGACAGGAGTTGTTTCCAAGACCAAGAACACAACCCAAGATTCTTGGCACTTGAAGTATACTGCTGCTCACAGGTGAAAATAGGTAAGATAAAGGTGCTCTGTTTCCTTTGGTAATTTGAAAAAATTAGCTTGATTACTCTTTCAATGTAGAGTTTATTACAGCTAAAACTAAAATTCACATTAACTGTGTAATGTAGCAAAAGGGACAGAAGAGATCACTGTTGCATTCAGCAAGGAGGTAAACACTGATGTTTATGCCCTGTGCATTCCTGATCAAATCTGTAAGCAAAAATAATTCCTACATATTCTCACAAATCATATCTGGGAATGCAGGATTCATGACTTTATGAATAAAAGGTATTTAGGGATAAATGTTTCCAAAAGTACAAAAAGTAACCCAACAGACAGTACTAAGCAAAGATGGTGTCATGATCAAAAAGTATTTCCATGGCCTCACTGAGAGTCTCTCAAACTCAGTGAGATTTTTTTTCCATACTTGACAGCCCATTCCAGTCAAGCTCTTGATGTATCCACATATACTGTACCCCCTCACATAGCTTTTCATACCCAAACTTCCTCTGAACCCGACAGAACTGAAGTCTGTATGCCAAGACAGGAAGATGCAGCTCTCATTGACTAAAATTATCACAATCATCTGTCTCTTTGTACTGTTCATTAGGCATATCTTGTCAATCTTACCTTATCAAGTTCATCAGAAACAGCAATGCCTGAAAACAAAACAGATTGGAAAAAAATAATATTTAGAAACATGCTTTCTATAATGTCTTTTACTACACTAAGTAAAAGTAAGGTTTAATCTGAAAGGTTTACATATTGTTCTCTGCATGCTGCTGTACCATACAACGTGTCATGTTTGGTTCCACTAGTGAAATTGCCTGGAAACAACATAGTTTTATATCAGCTGCAATATTACCAAAATGAGTTTTAAAAAAACCCTATGGAAATGAAAATAGCAGATGTGCCAGTAAAGTGACAAGAAGGTTAAGCATAATTCTACCTGCTTTCTGAAATTAAATCAGCAACATTGTATTTACCAATGGACACATTATTACGCAAATCTCACCCTGGCCAGCAGGCATAACACATCTTGCTGCAACTAGAGGGCAATATGGACATGACTCTTCTTTCTCCGTGGTAAAATGTAGGCATGATTCTATAAAAACAGGTGGAACTTTGGAACATAAAGTAAAATTTTCCAATAGAATCCAAAACAATTTTTCTGAATCTTCTGAACAAAACTTGTATGTTTGCTCTTATCTTTTCTGCTGACACCTGCCCATGTCTGTCCTATACTTTCTTCTATCATGTCATCTAACTCTTTTAAGCATAACAATCCTGTAGAACATTAAATATATACAGCTGGTCTCAGAATTTTAAATAGATCTGCACACATCATATGGCAAGGAGATATCCAGTAATTATACATTTAATGCTATCATGTTGAAAATTCTGATACATTGAAAACAAAGCATTTCCCAGGTTCCTATGAGGTTTGATAAGGAACATTTCCAGCTTAGAGCTTCAAAAACTAAGGACAAGTATGTCCTGGTGGTGTAAATAAAGTAGAGACATATCCACTCACAGGAAGATCACACACTTGAAAGATGTTTTCTAATTCATGTTTTCAAGACACTGTCTTAGATGGAACATGAGATGAAATCGCAAAATATGTAGTATCAGCTGAGTGTAGAGTTAGTCTTTTTAAAATCATACTGACGACTGAGCAGTATAAGCTTATTTCTTACTATTTGGTGTACCACAACAAAATTAATTCTTTGGGTTTTTTACTGTGCTTTGAATCATTAACTCTATATATGTAATTCTCAGTTTTAATGGCTTCCTTATAGTGATTTTTTTCTTCTTAAAGAATGAAGTGTTAGGAGAACTGCAACTATAATTTAAAGACCTTGTCAACACATAAGAAATATGCCAGAAGATAGTAAAATATTTCCAGTAATTCAATAGTTCTAAAATAGATTATATTGGAAAATATCTGTTTTGCCTAATCCTTATATCCTTCACTGCAATTAAATAGTTTTAATAACTTCAGATTTTATTTAGCCCAGACACTACACTAATGCCCAGGTTGCATCAAACACACTTTAATGTTATACATTTCTTCAATCTCCGATGGAGATTTGCTAGACAGAAGATAACTGCACTCTTGGAGATAGTAAAAACCTAATTCAAGGTTCTCTTCACCTCAGTTTTGAAAAGCTGATCACCAAAAACCACCTCTCCATCACATGGATGTATTTTGCATAACTAATGTCAATCCATTCTACAACCATATAGGAAGACTCCAAAACTCTCTCTAAAGAGTTAAACTACCTCTTCTCAGCAATTTCCTATAATGTTAATATAGTTAATTTTGGTTTGATACAGGTTTATTTCCTCATATTGGAAGGCTGGTACCCTTTTCTTCTGCTTTCACAGATCTCTGCAAATGGAGGATCTTGGAAGTTGGGAGTGTAGGGAAGGGAAATTTTACCCTGTGTTGACTTACTCCTTAAAAATATTTAATTTCAAGTATGGCAAAAGAAATTACAAAAGGTAATCCTGCCATTTCCAAAACTCCATTCAAAAAAATGCCAAGTATTTTTACTACTCAATTGCCTATGTTGCCTATCAAAGTTCAGTACTGAAAGTACCGAACATCAAATGGGAAGAACAGTACATATTACTATAAGCCTCACACAAAAAGCTCTACTATCCTCTCTGATTAAGTTACATATAAGCACATAAAACTGAAAAAAAACCATACTTTAAATGAATGCTTTTAGTAAAATGTTTTTTCTGTGTGTGTTGTAAATCACATTGCTCGCCAGAACTTACTCTGAATTTAGAGAACACTAAGCTGAGTAATTGAATTGACCAGAATGCCTCAAATTACTTCTTTGCTAAATAGGAAACAGCAGCAAGACACCAAAACTAACTGTATTTCTTAGACAAGCATGTCGAGAGTTAGCAGTTTCTGAGGACATGGTGCCAAAATAAAATTTTACAAGTTTAGAAAACTTTTATTTTTGCACTCATGGAACCAAACCTGCAAATTATTTTTGGTGCTCTCTCCAATGTATTATCAAGAGGAAAAAAAAAAAAAAAAGGATTCTGGGGAAAAAATTTTATCAGGAACTTGTTATAGCAATCTTGGCATGGTGATTCTTCTGGAGGTGGTATTTACAATACTGCCAGCCACACAGATCTTTCTGTTATGTCTTGAGACTTATTAATATTAACAGTACTCTTTTAATCACTGATAACACCACTTCATTAGCAGAGACCAGGACAAATAACCCATAAAAATGCTTCCTATTTCCTTCCAAGACTCTACTGCACCACACAGTTAGTGTGTGCCCATCTCTTACCAATTTTCTTTGCAGTTGCCAAACTTACAGGATATCATGGCTAAACTAGAAAGAAGGGGGGACTTGCACTATATGCTGTAGACAGAAAATCACCACAGTGCGGTAATTTTTTTGGATGCAGATCCCAGGTGGATATGGACTCAAATTTTCAGAAAGTAGCTCCTCAAAAAATTCAAACCCTTGCATATTTAGGATAACATTAAAAAACAAAACAAAAAAACAAACAAACAAAAAAACCCCACCAAAAACAAAAACAAAAAAACACCACAACCACCAAACCCCTAATCCAGAATGCTGAGATTGCAGTTACAGATACTGTTATCATTATTATACAGGAGTATTTAGGATTTCTGTTAAATTTCTTAGCCCTTAGCAGACTCCTGACTTTTCAATAGTCAGCTACTTTACTTTCAAGTAATACACTGACAATTTAAAATAGTTAAATTTCTATAAAGTATTAAAATAATTAAATTTTTAAAAAGTAATGGTAATGATCATTGCTATCTCTGGTTCATGTAATTGCTACTATCCAGACAGCAGCATTTTTCAAACAGAAAACCCTCTTGTCACTTATTTGTGACAAGTATCTGATTTTGCTCTCTGTACTTAATATAGTTATCTTCAGGTTTTTGTCTGTGGCTTTCATACAACATAAAAGAGAAAATAGAAATTTTATTTTTATATACTCTAAATAAGAAAATGTCATTATAAAATCACAGAATACTGGAGACAAAGGGAAAGCCCATTCCATGAAACTACTCTAAATGGAAACAGCAATGGTTCCGTTTCAGCCAAAACATTCATAGGTGTAGTCAAAATGTCTATAACACTAAAAACTTTTTACCTGATAATTTAGTCACTTTAAACTGTAACTCTTTTCTATCATAACTTAATCCTAATCACCAAAAAACTCTAACACCAGAAAAACTGACACATCTAGTTTATTCAACCTTAAATCCCATAGCTTTGTTAGACTATATGTTACTATGAACAACTATTTCTGACTTTTGTCAGTGTTTAAAGCCTGACTCTGCACAATGATGAATGTAGAGAATGGAAGTTTTAAGGCTATGTCATCATTGTTCTACCTCAAGACACTGAGCAGCAGATAAGAACGGGACTGTTAATAATGTTCTCCTTCCTTTGTTGGGAAAGGTCTTCTGATGTCAAAGGCAAATCCTCCAGAAATAAAGAAGTAATAAAGGAGCTTCACCCTTTCTCTTATAACAGCTGTTTCTCACAGACAACATGTGCCATAGTTTTATATCACACTATGACTGACAACTATACACTCCTACCTCTCTTACTAAGCATTTCGAATAAAGGGGTGAAAAGTTTGCTTCCCACCATCAACTAAGGCTTATGGATGAGGTTTACAGTGGGAATTAGTTACGTAGCTAACTGCCAATTTTATGTCTTTAAGAAATCTTCCCTTTTAAAAGTAATTAAGGGTGCTGAAATTTGATCAGGCATCACAACTATCCAGCCCACTCAGCTGTCTGGTGAATTACACAGACAGATTCAGGGCACTTGTTTCTACTTTTGAGTGTAACAACCCTCTGTGCTGGAAGAGTGCTGGAATAATGAAATAATTGGTCTGAACATGTTTCCACAGTCCTTCAGAAATGCTCCAGAGCCACAACTACTGCCATCTCTGATCAGCAACAAATCTAGAGTGGGGCTGTTGATGCTAGCACAGCCTCTTTCAAATGCAACATCATTCTGTCATTAGCTTGGTTTTTGAAGAGAACTGGAAAAACAATGTACTCTCTTATTACAAGAGAGGTCTGGCATGGTAGGATTAAATGAAATGTAACAATATAATAACAATGTAATTTATTGATACTTATGTTCTAGTTAGTATCATTATGCCTTTTAACTAACATGGATTATTAAAACCATTCTTTACGTAGTTATCTTAGATTTCTGTTCCCAGTCTTCTATCTCTATGGCAATCTGCAGCAGCACAATGGTAAGAATGAAGAAATAAATATAATGAGCATTACAGTGTCTTCTTTGATGTAAAAGTCACCTCTCAAAATACCTGCACTATGTTTTAACAAAATAAAATCCCTTTTGAGTCTAGAATGAGTATCTTCCACAGTATAGACTTTCTGCTTAGGACATTCTGCTTCATTTCTATCTTATCAAGAAAAGAACTTTCTTTCTAAAGAAAAATGAACATTGTTAATAACAATTCCACGAGCCTTAAAGATGTCTAACTCTTGAATATTCAGTTCTTAGCAGAAGAGTTTTATTTGTTGTTACTCTCCTGCAACAAATACAATTAACCCAGTTCTTAAAGCATCTCCACTCAGTAGTATTATTCCTCTTTGAAAAGTGATTTTTAGACTTCGATGTTCTCAATCCAACAGTATAACAACTATTTTCCAATCAGAGAGCACCATACAAAGTTCAGGTCTTATTGAAATAGAGCAACTGATGTCACCAACCAGGACTTGTGCAGGGCATTTGACATGATCTTGCACAACATTCTGGTCTGAAGAGACATGGATTTAATGGGTGGATCATTCAGTGGATAGGGATGTGTCACAATTAAAGAACTGTGTTCAATGGCTCGATGGCCGTGGCATTTCTCAGGGGACAGTATTGTGACTGGTGCTGTATAATATCTCTGTTAGAAACATGGACAGAGGGATCGAGTGCACTCTCAGCAAGTTTGCTGACAACATCGAGCGGTGTGGTGCTACAGACACATTGGAGGGAAAGGATGCCATCGAGAGTAACTTTGACAGGCTTGAGAGGTGGGGGAGGCTGTGTGAACCTCATGAAGTTCAACAAAGCCAAGTGCAAGGTGCTGCAGCTGGCTCGGAGCACTTCCAAGCACAAGTATGGGCTGGGCAGGGAATAGATTGAGAGCAGCCCCTGAGTGTTGGAGGATGAGAAGCTTGACCTCACCCAGAAAAGTGTGCTTGCAGCCCAGAAAGCCAACTGTGTCCTGGGCTGCATCAAAAGCAGCGTGGTCAGTAGGTCAAGGGAGGTGATTCTCTCCCTCTACTCCACTCTCATGAGAACCCATCTAGAGTACTTGTGTCCAGGTCTGGGGCCCCCAACACAAGAAGAACAAAAGGAATTTGTTGGAGCAAGTCCAGAGGAGGGTCATGAACATGGTCAGAGGAGTGGTGTACCTCTCCTATGAAGACAGGCTGAGACAGTTAAGGTTGTTCAGCATGGAGCACAGAAGGCTATGGGGAGATTTTATAACAGCTTTTTAGTACCCAAAAAAGGGTCTACAAAAAGCTGGACAGGGACATTTTACAAGGGCATGTAGTGATAGGACAAGGAATAATGGCTTCAGACTGAAAGAAGGTAGGTTTAGATGAGATATTAGGAAGAAATTCTTTACTGTGAGGGTGGTGAAACACTGCAACAGATTGCCCAGAGAAGTTGTGGATGCTACATTCCTGAAAGTGTTCCCAGATTAGATGGGGCCTGAAGCAACTTGATCTAGTGGAAGGTGTCCCTGCCCACGGCAAGTGCAGTGGAACTAGATGATCCTTAAGGTCCCTGCCAACTCAAACCATTCTATGATTCTATGAAACAGCCAGTCATAAAATCCCTGACTGCTGCATTATTCCTGATCAGCTTTACAGTAGCTTAAAAGCGTGCAATATTTTCATATGCTACATGAAATTAGAGAATTTCATATAACACCTGAAATTATATAACTGGTGTTCTGATAAGAATGAAATTTGTGAAACTTCAGAGACATCTACCATTTTTGCTTTTATCTGTCATCTTTCAATAATTACAAGTAGAAAAAACACAAAATAAAAATTTGTTTTGGTTTGGTTTTTTTAAGACAGATTTTTCTAATGGCACAGTGTACATCTGACCAGTTCAATGTTGTACCCAGCTGTAAGAAAATAAAATGCTACAACTTTAATGTATGCCAGACTACCATTATTCAACTGAAAGGGAGGAAATATTTATGCATTTTTCTAAACATCCAGAAGATGGCCACAAAGCTCCCAATAGCCAGATTTCCCTACCTGCCAAACAAAGTCTTCTGTATTTATTTGACACACAGGTTTTGACATACAAACTTTAGATGTACTAAGACAACCCCAATGCAGCTCTGACTAACTTGACAGAATTCATTCTCAGGATCAGTCTAGGCCAGGGAACTTCTGGATGGCTGGACTGTCAACCTCATAGTGCATATCACAGGTTCTGTAAAAAACTCCAGGACAGAAACAGCATTATTATTCTACCATTATTAATAGTGCAGCTTTGAGCACAAACACAGAAATACTGTTTTATGTATCAACTGCCCAGCAGTTAACTTTCCCAAAGCATTCTCCTACTCCTTGTAAATCAGGGCGAAGCACATGTTCCTTCTTTAGTGGGACAGGCCATCTTAGCTGTATTTGCATTTCCCATGGCAAGACCTTTTGCCATACTGGCAGCATAGTATATTCTAGTCCCTGTGCCTGTTTGAACCATGTATTGAACATGAGGTAAATTGAAATTATTCCTTTCACACCATTTGGATTATAAAGAACATAAAATGGTTGCTCTGATTGACCAAAAAAACAATTCGCCCCCCCAAAAAAAAACTACACAAAAAACAAACCAGCTCAGTCATTTCTGTGTAGAAACTATGGAATATGTTTGTCATTGACTGTCATAAGAGATATTGTTATAATATTTCCTTTACCTGCACTGAGTCATTTTACCACTTTCAAAATTAGACATATTTCCTCCAGTAGTAATTCAGATTTTCTATGAAGGCATATTGAATTGAAACCCTCAGTGTTTTTACCAGTGAGGGCAGTGTGTCCTTATACTACTGAGCAACTACGCATCAAGTTTCTGTAGAGGTATCCATAACATTCCTCCCAACACCAGCCATATTAGAACAAAGGAAACTGCCACCTACAAGGCACCATGCATCAACATATCAGCACACTATACATCTTCTAGTCACTGTCTAGAAAACATTGATTTAATCTCTCCTCTTTGTAGTGACTTTAAAAAAAACATAAAAACCCAACTAATCCCTAGCAAAATTACCTCTGTTTTGGACTTGCAGCATTTATATATCCAAATTTCTGACTGACTCCGATGGAGAATACAGGTTTCAGGATTAGGTTTAGTGACTAACACAGCGAATTATGCAAAGACAGGGAAATAAAATGCAAAGTACCCACCAAATATAATGTCTTAGAAGCTCTCCTAGGCCGAGGTCATCTCAGAAGAGAATAATCAACACTGCAGAACCTTTCAGAACTCTTGATTTTAGGGAAAGGTGTACACTGTAGTAGGTGGGTTAAGATGGGGAACTCACAGCATCCAGATGCCAAGTCATAGCTTATATTCTATTACCCTCTGAATGCCAACTCCCTTGTACTAAAAACTACTAAGTTCCATTTCAAAGATAACAGTCACACAAACCTGAGTTCTGCATTAGGGAAACTTCCAGCAAGCCAATTACTGTTCCAGAAAAGGACACAGTAACTATAAAAGAGACTTTAGCCCTGAAACTTAGAGTAGGCTAGAGCAGAATGGCAAATACCTTCACAAAGGTAATTAAAATCTTAACATCTGCAGGAAAAAGATACTTAAAACTGAAGCAGCAGTGATCTCCTGGCCATGTAAGCCCCAGTTTATAATTGAATAGCAATAATTACGTTCATATTCTTCCTGTTTCAATCTCAGAAAATATCATTACTTTGTATTATTACTCATACTTCATACTAAAAGCAAATGGATTTTATGAGCAAAGGCAGTATCATATAACAGCTGCAGTACTGAGATAAAATTATCTTCCTTAAAGGTTTGATTGAACTTATCTAAAAATGTCGATCTCAAAATAAGTCACAAGCATTGATCTCACACAGGAATAACACGATTTTAAAGTTCAGACTGAAGAGAGGGCAGGAAAAATCCCCTAGACAAGACTAATGACTAGTTTTGTGGTTCAGTTAGCAAACACATTTAGGGCTAGGCAATCCACTGATAATGAAGAAGTCATTTTTACAGACTCAAGTCCATTTCAGATCAACAACTGTGTATAATTGAAACAAATTACTAAAATATTGTGTCTTAAAACAGTGCCCCTCATAAGGTAATTGATAAAAGTCTACTTAAGGGTCATGCAGATACGCTTTTGCAGTTATACCATTATCACCACCAGAAATGTCTGGCTTCAGTAAATGTTAGTGGCATTTCATTCAGGTACATCTTCCATAACTGTAATGTAAATCATTAATAGTTTCCCATAGTGTAGAAGCTTCTAAATGAACCCCCATCATAATATGTTTCAGAGACTACTAAATGCATTGAAGTAGAGCATGATGTATATATTAAGCTTCTCACATCCCACATACTCGCAGGTTCATCCACAAAACTGAGGACATGATTTTAGTGGTTGTTAACATATTGTGATCTTTTTTAGAACTAGTTCTGCCCTTCTTGTTATGAGATTTTTACTCTTGTTGCTTATCTTCTTCCCTGTTAAAGATAAACATAGCATATGCTTTTACGTTTTACTATTTAATATTTTTCTTAAAGAGGTAAGATGGTGTTTGTCTTTCTGAAACTATGCATAAACAATATCAACTGACTCTAACATTATGATAAATAACTGTTCGGGATACTCTGGAGGGACTCAGAGATTTTTCATTCTTAGAGGCATTGAAGAGCCTGGACACCTGGCCCTAGCGGAGCTTCCTTGAGCAGCAGGTTTGGACCTCCTGACTTCCAGTCATCACTTCCAATCTCAGCCATTCTGTGATCCTATAATTCATTATGGTTTCAAGCAATATTTCCTACTAGACTGCATATTGTTTCCTTATTTACTGATTATTTATCAATTATTCCCCTTTGAAATTAAGAAACAAAAGAATACTGTTTTCCTGCTTATTATAGCGAGACACCATTGTTTCTGGGATTCCCTCCAACTAACTGATTTGGATTCATTATCAAATACTTTTGATTAATGTTAACTTACTACCGTTTTCTGACCTTAGAATGTCTGATTTGTAGTATACACCTGGCCTGAATAAGGATTCAAATATTACTAACAAATCAGTTGTCTTCATTAAAAGGTTACATGTAATTATGAAAAAGTGCCTATCTCACAGCAGAAGACATTGTGTCGTCAAATGCTGTTACCATCTGTAAACTGAAACCTTCAATATGCGCACATTTTCAATATGCAATTTAATCCTTAACTGTTTGTATAAAAAATGCAAAGTTGTTCACAAAGTATACAGACTTCACATCTAATTGCAGCAAGCTCTCACTAATTTAGCCCTCAATTTTTTCCCCACTCAAAACACTCAAAATTCGCTGGTTTCCATCTCTTGTTATCTTTGTCTTGTTATATTTTTTCATCCTCAGAAAATGGAGGGTGAAGAAAGGCATATTCATTAGCAAGATCCTTAGATATCAGAGAGATTTTAACTCTCTTTAAAGGCTAGAAATTGAAATACAAGAGCATACATGGAACTTTTATTCCTTATAATCAGCACAGGAAGAAAGATGGCAGCAGTAAATGTAAGAGACCTTGCAATAAAAGAAAATTAGACACGCACAAGGGAAATGCAGTACATTCCTATATGTTGCTTCATAAACCAAAATCTCCCCTAAATAGTTGACTTGAAAGTTCTAAATCCAGTTCTAAATCCACTTCAACGACATACAGCTGACTGCAGAAACAAACAAAACCCAACTTTCCCAAGTGGGTAGGGCTCTGAAAAATGGTATACTTAAATCATGAAGTTCCATCACACTTAGCACACTAATTACAACAATAATCTTTTTCAGACTCTCAAAACTTTTAAGATGCTTTTAACTCTGAGTTAGCAGTCACTGTTGGTTTCTCAGATTTACTGCAGCACAGAATTATTCCCATATTTTCTTGATGGGGTTTGGGAGAAGGGGTCCAAATATAAGCAAATTCAGTTTTAATCACTAGGACTGAATATACAAGAGACCAGACATCTAAGTGTCTGAGTCTCACCTTCCAATGCTTACAGGCAGTTCTAATTTTGTGTGAAGTGCACAAGTTTGTTTCTAAGCAGGTACCTGGACTGTGTAGTAAATGAAGCAACAGAAACCAGAGTTTATCTCACAGCTGTGTCAGATGCATAGCAGGCAACAAAGTCATGGAAACTCACTACAAGATCCAAAGCTTATCTTTAAAAATGTAAACAAATTCTGGGATGTGATGAAAAATTCACTTGACTTCAAAAATCTCATTTTATGTGCCATGCTTCCCTGTTAAATACTGAAGAACGAAATCAGAGGGTGCTGAGCAAAGCCACTGATAGTATGTTGTGAATTATTTGCATACTCAGCTATCTGCTGAGCACGCTGCCTGTCCCATACTGCTTCCAAATGAGGTTAGTATCAAATGCAGCATTAGACTCATAGCATGCTTGTAGAATCAAAAGCACTGACTAGCCTGCCCAAAACAAGTATCAACCCTGGAGATGATAGATATGGGACCTTGTGACAGCTTTTGTAAAGTTCACCACATAGGATGTTTGTTTTGGGACAGCACAGAATAAGTTTCATGTGTTTTATACTTCTGAAGTCCTAGACATGCTTGTTCATTGAAACTCCCTAAGAAATTTCCATGTGCAATCTGTATTCTGTCTTTGGGAGAACAATACCAATGCATTTATTTTCAACATTATATATCTTCTATTTTTACAGATTTCAAATTTTTCGTTTTGATTTTTTTTATCATGCTGACATGAAAGAAATCACAGAATTTTATCTCCTGAAATGAACTTAAAATCAGCAATACAAACCCTAGAAACAAGGACATCCAACTTAGAATTAATCTAATGCAAGAGTTTAAATGATACTAACAAAAAGGTTAAAGTGCAGAGTAACTAACAACTTCCTGAAGGAAATCAGGGATAAAAAGAGAGTTTACCAGCTATGGAAGAAAGGGCTGACTACTTATGAAGAATTCAGGAAGACAGCTAGATTATGCAGACAGAAAATCAGGGATGCAAAAGCACAATTTGAAGTTAAATTGGCCACTTCTGTTAAGGATAACAAAAAGCACTTCTATAAATACATTAATAACAGAAGGAGGGGCAAAGAAAACCTCCATTCTTTGATGGACTTAGAGGGAAATATAGTTAATAGAGATGAGGAGAAGGCTGAGGTACTTAACAACTACTTTGCCTCAGTTTTTACCAGTAAGACAGATGGCCCTCAAAGCAACTGGCCTTTGGAGCTGGTAGACAGAGATAGAAAGCCAAATAGCCCCCTTGTATTCCGGGAGGAAATAGTTGGTGACTTACTGAATCATCTGGATCCTCACAAGTCTATGGGACCAGACGGGATCCACCCTAGGGTGATGAGGGAGCTGGCAGAAGAGCTTGCCAAGCCGCTCTCCATCAT